>NW_028261066.1:7500-34618 GCF_056163025.1 Triticum urartu | reverse complement strand
AATTACAAATAGCTGAAAAAGCTTTATTGCTATCTCTAGAGGTAATCCACATTGATGTAATGAAAGCGAAGGACCCACAACAATGACAGAACGCCCCGAGTAATCGACCCGTTTCCCAAGCAGAGTCTCGCGAAACCTTCCCTCTTTACCTTCAATTACATCTGAAAGTGATTTGTATACTTTATTGTGACCATCCCTCGTCGGTTGCCCGCGGGACCCACTATCAAGAAGTGTATCCACGGCTTCTTGTACCAATTTTTCCTGGCACATTACTAAATCTGCTGGCGCTAATTCACTTCTTTTTAATAGATAGGCAAGATTGTTGTTCCGACGGATAACTCTCTTATAAAGTTCATTAATGTCTGAAGTCACTACTTTATCTCCAGACCTATAAACAATAGGTCTCAATTCGGGAGGAAGAACCGGTAATAAGCACAAAACCATCCATTCTGGTTCTACATTTGTTTGAATAAAATGTTTCGCCAATTGCATGCGTCTAATCAAAAAAACTTTTCTTATTCGTCTTTTTCTATCTTCCCACTCATCTCCACTATACCCCTCGTCTTCTAATTCCTTCCATTCGACCAAAGAATTCTCTATAATAATTCGCAAATCCAAATCTGCTAATTGTTCTCTAATAGCACCTGCTCCTGTCGCAATTTCCCGATTTCGAAATGTTGCAAAGCCTGGGGTAGAAAAAAAGGGAGAAATGCTGTGGTTACAGGATGCAATTTCCTCTTCGAATAAACCTCGTAATCGTAAAAAAGTGGGTTTTTTAGTGCTGGGCCTAGCAAAAGAGAAATCGCCGTATACTAGGCCCTCCAACTTCTTAAGAGGTTTATCTAAAAGATTCGCGATATAACTAGGAAGACCTTTCAAATACCACACATGAGTCACGGGACATGCGAGTTTGATGTATCCCATTTGATATCTTCGTATCCGAGAATCCACAAATTCGACCCCGCATTTTTGGCAAAATCTTTCGTCTTCGTTTTCAGCTCCGCTCGCTCGAGAATTGCCACAAGCGCAAATCCCGCTTTTTATGGGTCCAAAGATTCTTTCGCAAAACAATCCATCTTTTTCTGGTTTATCGGTTTTATAATGAAAAGTAGAGGGCCTTGTGACTTCGCCAACGACTTCTCCATTAGGTAGGTTTTTGTTAGCCCAAGCCTTTATTTGTTGAGGGGAAACGAGTCCAATTTGAAGTTGTTGATGTTTATATTGGTCAATCATAAAATAGAAATAAGAAAAGAATTTATATTTATTCCGATCAAACTTCCTCCCTATTAACCTGGAAGTTCTTTTCAGATACAAGGAAATGATTCAGTTCTAGAGCCAAAGATCGTAGTTCTCGAACGAGCACTCGAAAAGATTCTGGAGGATCCTCATGATTAGGTATTCTTTTTCCCCAGATCGTAGCATTAAGTATTTCTTGGCGAGCTATAAGATGGTCAGATTTATAAGTAAGTATCTCTTGTAAAATATGAGCAACACCAAATCCTTCTAAAGCCCAAACTTCCATTTCTCCTACTCGTTGTCCCCCTTGCTTGGCTCTTCCTCTAACCGGTTGTTGTGTAACAAGTGAGTAGGGCCCAGTAGAACGCCCATGAATTTTCTCATCAACTTGATGAATTAATTTTAAGATATAGGACTTCCCTATTAGAACAGGTTGCTCAAAGGGGTCGCCTGTTCTTCCATCAAATATTCTGCTTTTTCCCGGGTACTCGGGTTCAAATACCCATGGATTTTTTGTTTCTTTACTGGCTTCATATAATTCTGAAAACACAAGTTTTCTTGAAGCCTCTTGCTCATATCTCTCATCAAAGGGTGCTATTCTATAATGTTTCTTTAGCAGATCCCCCGCTAATCCGAGCGAGCTTTCAAATATTTGTCCCACATTCATTCGGGAGGGTACTCCTAAGGGATTGAAGACCATATCAACGGGTGTTCCATCTTGCAAATAGGGCATATCTTGCCTAGGCAAAATTTTGGAAATGATCCCTTTATTCCCATGTCTTCCGGCTACTTTATCCCCAACTTTGATTTCACGTTTCTGTAAAATATATACACGAACCATTATGTCGAGCGGGTCCCTTTGGATCCATTTCACATCGATAACGCGCCCTCTTCCACCTATAGGTAATTTCAGAGAAGTTTCTTTTGAAGTGGAAACCTCAAGGCCAAATATGGCCCGTAATAATCCAGCTTCCGCGATATAAGATGATTCGCTCGCTATCTGAGGCGTTAATTTACCTACTAAAATATCACCAGTTTCTACCCAGGATCCCAACCTAACAACTCCATTTCTGTCCAAATTGCGGAGTAAATGTTCTTCTAGATGTGGTATTTCTTTAGTGATTTTTTCAGCGGAGCCCTGGCTTGTCGTATCCGTCTGAATTTCATATTTCCGGATGTGAAAAGAGGTATAAATATCTTCATATACCAAACGTTCGCTAATTAGTACTGCGTCTTCAAAATTGTAACCTTCCCATGGCATATAAGCTACTAATACGTTTTTTCCTAAAGCAAGTTCGCCCCCAATTGTAGCAGCTCCTTCTGCTAAAATTTGTCCTTTTTTAATGGATTTACCCCGTGGAACCCGGGGTTTTTGGTGCATACAAGTATTTTTGTTAGAGCGACGGTGGTTAACTAAAGGAATACTTATAGTCTTCCCACTACTTGATAAAAGTATCTTATGACTATCAGTAGAAATGATCTTTCCCTCGCGTTCGGCTATAATGGAAACCCTCGAATCTAGAGCTGTTTGGCGTTCCAATCCAGTTCCAACAATGCATTTCTCGGACCGAGAAAGCGGAACTGCTTGGCGCTGCATATTAGAACTCATTAAAGCCCGATTCGCATCATTGTGCTCAATAAAAGGAATGAGAGAACCCCCAATAGAAAAATATTGGAAAGGAAAAATACTTCTAACATGAATCTGTTCCCATGCAATAGTCAAGAATTCTTGACGGTATCTAGCCGGAACAACCTGTTCTTCCTGAATACCTTGATTCAAGGACAAAGAATTTCCTGCTGCTATCATATAATATTCATCTCTATTTGGTGATAGATAAACCACCTGTCTCTCTTTTTTTTCTTTTGCTTTCTCAGCAGATATTTCATAAAACGGACTCTCTATGGATCCCCACAAGTGATCAATTCTCGCATGAATTGTTAAGGATCCAGTAAGTCCAACATTGATTCCTTCAGACGTGTCAATTGGACAAATACGCCCATAGTGACTCGGATGAATATCTCGGCTCCGAAAACTTGCGGTTCTCCCCGTCAACCCTCCAGGACCTAAACAACTCACTTTTCGCCCATGAACAGTTTGTGTCAATGGATTCGTTTGATCAAAAACTTGAGATAACGGGTATGTGCCAAAAAAGGTCTCATAAGTAGTTATTAATAAAATTGAAGTTGAAGTTGGAGTTACCAAAGTTTGGGGAGTCGGTTTCGATTGACGTATGAATACTCTACGAATAGTTTTTTGAACTGCATGTTGTAAACGACCAAGAGCCAATCCGAATTGATCTTGTAACAGATCCGCAACCGAACGAATACGTTTATTTTTCAAGTGATTCATATCGTCATCGTCAAGTATACCCGTTCCAAATTTCATTCCAATCAAATGATCCGTAGCGGCCAATACATCTCGTGGTAACAAGAATGTATTGTTCTGAGGAATATCAAGATTAAGTCTCCGATTCATATTTCGTCGACCAATCCTTCCTAATTCACATTTTTGTTGAAAAAATTTCTTTTGTAATTCCTCGCATAAGGACTCCGAAAATACCAGGTCCCCACCTACACAAGCAAATTGTTGATAAAACTCCAAAATAGCTTTTTCTTTTGACTCAATCCTCTTCTTCTCTTTAGCATTCGGGAAAGACAAGAAAATTTCAGGGTAGGAAACATTATCCAGAATTTCTCTTAGATTCGAACCCATAGCTGATGATAGAACTAGAATAGATATCTTTTGTTTTCTACTCACGCGAGCCCATATCCTTTCTTTTTTATCAATTGCTAATTCCGATCTCCCCCCCAATCTGATATTATAGTGCCAGTGTAGATAGAAATTCCCTTATGATCTAATTCCGAGCGGTAGTAAATACCAGGACTTAGCAATATTTGATTGATCACAATTCGGTATATTCCATTTATAATAAAGGTTCCTAAGGAATTCATTATAGGAATGTTTCCGATAGAAATGGTTTGCTTTTGCACATCGAAACCAAAAATTAATCTCGCAGATACATATAATTCGGAAGAATAGGTGAGTGATTCATACACAGCATCTCTTTCTTTTATCGAGGGTTCTAGCAGTTGATATCCTTTCGCAAATAATTGAAATGCAATTTCGTGATCTGGATCTTTAATTGTTGGAAACTTGTCAAGTTCTTCTGCCAAGGCTTGATTAATGAACCTACAAAATCCCTCGAATTGGATCTGACTAAATCCGGGTATTGTGGACATTCCCTCGTTTCCATTCCGGAGCATCTTAATCTTAAGTTTCCTGTTTATCAAAGAAAAATTCCATTATCAGCTCACTCTTCATCAATCCCTATGGATCGATCTAGCAATCATGGAATCTATATTCTGTTTACTGAATCACATGAAATTCTAGGGAACTCCACATACGTATTTCATATATGTATTTCATACATATGAATAGAGACCATTTGGACGAAAGTTCGAGTTTGCCAGGGGTACAAATGAAATGAAAATGAATTGATAAAACATTCCTACAAAAAAAATTCTGCCACTTATACTTTATGTTATGATATTCTAATCAGATTGGATGGCAAAGATTTCTCATTTTATCTCCTTTCTATGAATGTAATAAAGCCGTAATATAATATACTAGAAAGTTTGACTTTACTTCGATTTAGAATAGCGTGCTTACTTTAATTTCTCAAAATAATTTGAGGGTTCTTTTTTATTTCGGATCGGAGTAGTATAATTGCTAGAAAATTCAGTATTTCATTGTGGAATTCTAAAATAAAGTAAGTCCCTTTTTTAAGTACATGCCAATCTAGTTATCCACCTCTCCCCATATCCATGCTTTTCTTTTATCGTAATTTCACTTGGGTACGCCAAGATAGTCAGGTTATACTCTATATCAGAGCAAATTTCCTTTTTTTATTCAAGATATTTAATTTAATACTTTGAAAAATTAAAGCATGATTCCCCATAGAGATATGTACATAAAGGGGATCTTTGGATAATAATGCTGTTCGGACCTAAAGTTTACCTATACACGGATTAAGCATAAAGCCATAATATTTTATTATGCCATTGAAGGGGGGGGAGATAATACCGATTTAAGAGTAGTTCACTACTGCAATAAAAAAAAGAGAATTCTAGTTAACGGTTCCAATTTATTCTGAATTTTGCAGCCTGTGAATAGAAATCCACTTTTTCTTCTTTTTCATCTCAATAGAAAGAAATGGGAAGTTTTATTGTGTTAACAATGTATGTTTTAAGATAGAATCTATCGAGGAGAATAATAGAAACTGGATCAAAAAAAGCAGGAATAGATTTTTTGAAAAAGATTGGAAAAAAGTAAGTAGAATTATATTCAAAATAAAAGGGGCTTTTCGTAAGAAAACGTGGATGAATACTTGCTGTTTTCTAGATTTTTGATCGGATTTTTTGGCGGCATGGCCAAGCGGTAAGGCAGGGGACTGCAAATCCTTTATCCCCAGTTCAAATCTGGGTGCCGCCTGATCAATAAAATACTTAGGTTTTTTTTATAGTGCTGATCGAATTCGATAAATTTTTACTTCGCATAAGTTCGGGCAAGAGAGTAACTGGGCCTGCCGATACTGGGTTTAGAGAAACCATACCATAGTTCTATCCTCAAACTAGGGTTAGGGTTTGTTTTGACGGTAGTGGCCAAAATGGTTATCAATAGGGGTGAGGTAGTGTTTCCTTATTCTTTTATTATATGAATTTGAATTGGTTCTTAATTGAGATTCGATTTGATAATTTTAAAATACGAGGATAAGATGTCAGAAATCTTGGTATCCAAAGAAAGGTCCCTAAGGGGCATTCTTTTTTTTTTTCAATCTAAGATTCAAGAAGGGACTCCACGAAAGAATATCAAGACTTACTAATTATTATACATTTTTTTATCGTACATCTTATGTTACCTACATACACTAAAGTAAGGACTACTTAATTCTAACGAGAATCAGATTAAATAGGTCGATCAAAAATCAATTTAGGAGTTGTATTATGGATAAAATCTCTTCATTCTTTCATAGAATGATACAAAGCAAGGCTGCAGGGTTTAGGTCAAAAATAAACATTAGGTAAGGTAGGTATCCAATAAATATTTATCTATCGATAATTTTATGGTATATTCGGGCGTCCTTTGCTTAAAAAAAAAAAAAAGAGTAACAAAAGGAATAAAAAATCTTCCTATTCCCGCTTCTTCTATTCAGGACATCATTCCCGTACTCTTTCTTTTTTAAGGAAAAAAGGGCTATAGTATCTCGTATTTTTAATGCTCTCTAATTCTACCAGAATTCCTATAAGAATTTGTTAGGAGTAAATTCCTTGAACTGATTGATCCATGGCCTTAGGGCGGAATCCCTTTTTGACTCTGTACCCTTGATTCCACTATGATTATTGATCAATAGTAGAATAATCCCTTCATAGAAATAGGAGACATAATTTAGATGGATATAGTAAGTCTCGCTTGGGCTGCTTTAATGGTAGTCTTTACATTTTCTCTTTCACTAGTAGTATGGGGAAGGAGTGGACTCTAGGGATACTACTAATTGATTAAGTAATCAAATTGTTGTATCAATTCTTTTCTTTAATGGATCATTTTGCATTAATCATTTTGTCAAACGTTATTCTTTAATCTTTTTCTTTAGTTTTGTTTCACTCCTGTAAGAAACTCTTGTATTGTAAGTTGTAATGTAAGAAAGAGCCATTATACCAATTCAGAATTTCTACTAGAAATGACGAATGGTTAAAAAAAGTTCTATACATAAGAAAATTAGACTTTCTTCCACGGAACTATTCACGGCATATCACACATTTTCCATTTCCTTTTACTTTTTACTATAGTCTATTCTTCATATTATTTTTCTTTCCTTCCATGGATTCTTTGGTCAAGAATTGTCTTAGATTTTTTTATTTTGACCTGATTGAAATTAAGTGGATGCAATGAAAAAAGAAATTGAATTAGACTACTTAACTATTTCAATCTACTAATCTATTCTATGTAGATTCAAAGATAATATAATAGAAAGAATCTAAAGTGTCGTAGAAAAAACTATATGTAGTTCTTTCTACCACACTTTAAGATTCCAACCAGATCCTTTCATTTAAGACTTGGATTTTTTTTATTTAATCCCTTTTTAATTTCTTCAATGATTAATTGGAATTCCAATTAATTATTTTGGCTGACTGTTTTTACATAAATAATAAGTAAAAAAGAAGTAGGAACTAGAATGAACAGTGCAGTAGCAATAAATGCGAGAATATTGACTTCCATAACCTCTTTATTTTTTATTTTCACAATAACTCGGGATGTAATCCCATGGAGAGGAAAAAGGGGTATCTTGTAAATTCAAGGGTAGGGCTTGCATTCTGATAATACTGAATCAATTCAATATTATGAATATCGGATCTATCAAATCAATTCATGGATGAGAGTTATATTTCACGGATGAGAGTTATATAGTATAACATAGGAAGATCCTCTATCCACACTAAGACCAAAATGGGTTTTTTGATTGGATTAGGAATTCCCTCTTTTTTAATCCTTTTCTACTTTTTCTTTTCTATATCTCTAACCCACGAGCTTTCTTAATCTTATACTTTCTTAATCTTATACAATTTCCCTTCCTTTTTCTTATAGTTATACATACAATTATGTATGTATTATATGACCAACTTTCACTTTCTATGGGTCACATAGACATCCAAATAAGCAGTAGAAGTGAGATGGGGAAAAGAGGTCTGAAATAAAAAGGGAATACGATTTATGTATGGATTCCGGTAAAATACCGGTACTCTATTCCATAAGAGTGGAATAGGAAATTAAGATGAGGATGGTATCATCATAAAGAAAGATAGAGTAATATAATATCCTAAATTCTACTAATCCACATATCGTATGTGTGTCTTTCTTTATCGATTGGGAGTAGTGAAAAAAAAATTCCTATATGCCCTCCCTCCCTCTTTAATGAGAGATGCAAAATAAAAAAGTGAAGTAAGGGTGCCCTGTGGGTATTTGATCTTGCTCCCTGCCCCTTTTTTTCATGGAAAAAGGAAATATCAATTTCTCCATTCATTGAACCCTAGTTCGGGACTGACGGGGCTCGAACCCGCAGCTTCCGCCTTGACAGGGCGGTGCTCTGACCAATTGAACTACAATCCCCGCGGGGTGTATGGCATACCCATTCTTAAATAGAACCATAAGAAGATTCGATTCGTCTTTCGTACTCTAAGAAATAGACGAATCATATACTACATACCCACATATTATATTATACGTGGGTATAGTGAGAGTGACATAACTAGTATGTCGTGATTTTTTATCACTAAAAATGGATAATAATCCAGCCTTCAATAAGAAAAACTCTTTTGTTTGTAAGAAAGGAATGAGAGAGATATGGATTAGAAAAAAAAATTTCCCTTTTTTCTTTATCTTTTATTTCTATAGATCAGACATTTTATTTTATGGAAGAAAAACAAAAGGATTTAGTTCATACTCACGAAGCCCTAGATTTTTGGTTTGGGCCGAGCTGGATTTGAACCAGCGTAGACATTGTCAACGAATTTACAGTCCGTCCCCATTAACCACTCGGGCATCGACCCAGGAAGAATTTATTCTAGGGTTTTTGCTAATCTATGATTAACCTCCTTTCATAATACTCCCTACCCCCAGGGGAAGTCGAATCCCCGCTGCCTCCTTGAAAGAGAGATGTCCTGAACCACTAGACGATAGGGGCATCACTAGACGATAGGGCCATATACAACCGCTCGTGATTATACTATAATCATAGTATGAGCAGTTTTTTGGAATTGTCAATATACTCGAAAAGTATAAATAGATCCAAAGCAAAGAGTTTTTCCAACTTTTCTGTTATGTTTTCATCTAGGATTTTTTTTAGTTGATCGTTATAGATTAATTCTCCGTGCTTCATTTAGTGTTCATACCAAAAATGCATCCATCCCGCACTAAGTCATAAAATTCTCTAAAAATATAGAGAAAGTTTCAAAAACAAAGAAAAAAAGTGAATCAATTTAGTAGAAAAGTACTCTATCAGATTCGAACCAACGACTTACGTCTTAGCACGAGATTACTCTACCACTAATTTAAAAAGCCCTTTATCGGATTTGAACCGATGACTTATGCCTTACCATGGCATTACTCTACCACTGAGTTAAAAGGGCTTTTTATTTAATTCAAAAATTAGCCACTTGGATTTCCCATTATGGGTCTACTGCATAATGTACATATTATATATATAATATATAGAGATAGAGAGAGAGACATTATGTAGAGATTGTATATGTATATATCGATATCTTGAGAGCTCAAAATAAAATTAATAAAAAAAAACATACCCTACATAACATATCCAACTCTTCTTGGTTCAGGGTTTTCCGTTTCCGAAGACTAGTAAAATAGGCGGATTCTGGAACCCCAAGGATTCAACGGTATATGGATATGGAAAATATAAGATTTCCGATCCTAGCGGGAAAAGGCGGGGAACAGATACCCAATAGGATATAGGATCCTTGGGAGGAACTTTTGGTAATGGCCTTGATCCTCTATGCTATTTTTTATGTGTTCTTAGTTCTATTGAACTTTTTGCATTCTTTTAAACAAGAATCTAATAAACTAGAATTGAGTCAGTGGAAAAAAGGAGAGAGAGGAAAGTGTTAAATGGAGAGAGTCGACTAATCAGAGACTTTTAGGATCTTCTTTACATCAGGTAAATCTGTCGGCCCTGTCCGTTTTTTTCTTTAAGTTACGACTCTTTGCTGCTTACTTCTATCAAGCCATAGGGAAAGTCTATGATGAATTTGGAAAACTCATCTCACTCTTACTCTATGGCTCGGACTTAATGGGGGAAGAAAACATCTTCCATAATTTCTTTTTTGTTCAATTCTGGACAAAAAAGAAAAGGAAAAAAGGAATTTATAGGGACAGTGTTACCCCCTATATCCCCTAGTTTATATTGTAGGAATAATAAAACAATTTAGCAGTCTGACACACTTACGTCCTTGCAAAGTAAATAATTATTATTGTAGTCGTAACCGTAGAATAGGATCCTAATCAAAATAAATACATTTGGTTCAGGCGCTATTAGCATGGTAAGAAAAGATTTTTTTTACAGACCAGAGGGGCTATCTAAATCCTAAAGTAAAGGCGAGCGATCGAAGTAGAAGTACCAACGGCTCAGTGTCATGAACCTTCTCCATCTGATTCAATAAGGGGGAATTAGCCTTCTTGTCAAATGGCTATCCTTGACAAAGGGTACCATTTATACCATAATCTACAATGTAGCGGGTATAGTTTAGTGGTAAAAGTGTGATTCGTTCTATTAATAACTGAATTTGAAATGATATACTTAAGGCATCCTTAAGTTTTTTATTTTTATATTCCGATGAAAACTTTAGTTCTTATAAAGGATTAAATCCTTTTCCTCTCAATAGCATATTGAGGAAGAATATACATTCTGGCGATTTGTATCCAAAGACTAATTTAAATTGCATCCAAAATAAAAATAGGATTATGAGTACAGAGTCGCGAAGCATAATTTTGCATTGGATTAAGTATTCCAATTTTGAAAATATGAGTAAAGGATCTATGGATGAAGATACAAAAAAGTTGATTTCCAATCGTAACTAAATCTTCTTAAAATAAGGAATAAGGAAGCCAAATAGCTAAAAAACGATAGTTTTGGTTTACTAGAACCATCCGCATATTGTTTCAGCTCGGTGGAAACCCAATTCTTTTCCTCAGGATCTCTTGAATGAAATTAGGGAACGAAGTAAGTAGATTAGATGAATTTAGATAGAATTTCTATCTCCTACTCTATAAGGATCATCTAGAAAGCGGAGAGCTTTGGTTCCATTCAAATAGAAAAGCTGACATAGATGTTAAGTGGTGAGAATATCCATAAAGGAGCCGAATGAAATCAAAATTTCATGTTCGGTTTTGAATTAGAGACGTTAAAAATAATCAACCAACGTCGACTATAACCCCTAGCCTTCCAAGCTAACGATGCGGGTTCGATTCCCGCTACCCGCTCCATTCTGTATAAAAGGAGTATTCTATTTGTCTAGACATGTTAGAGGCTTGTATTCAAGCCTTTTTTGTCCACCAGTTTCTGGTACTCCAGAGCGGAGTAGAGCAGTTTGGTAGCTCACGAGGCTCATAACCTTGAGGTCACGGGTTCGATTCCCGTCTCCGCACTTAGCAGTCTGTATAAAAGGACTATTCTATTTCTCTAGATATGTATGGTAGAGGGGCGTATCCAACCCTTTTTTATTCATTAGTTCCCGGCCCTAGAGGGCAAAATTGAGCAGTTTGCGAAGTCACTTGCCTTCAAAAAAAGAAGGCGCAAGGCCTCTCCCTACCCTGCAGAAAATAAAAATGAAACGAAAGGGACAGTCTACCTCTCCCTTCCCTTTAAAAAAAGTTTGCCCGTTGTTTGTCTCAGTTAATACCCAATTTTTGGAGCTCTGTTGGCGAGTTCTATTTCTGCCTCTGGAGCGCCCTCTTTTTTTGAGTGGGATGCAAAGGAAGGGTAAGATAGTAAGGGATACGGCACTAGACTAACACCTAATTAATACTTAATTTAATATAAGTAGTTAAACAGTTAACTAGACTAAACTTTTTATCATAGTACTTTGATAAATTAAGCGGGCGAGCGGCGGGAATCGAACCCGTATCTTCTCCTTGGCAAGGAGATATTTTACCATTGAACTACGCTCGCTACGGTATATATTTTATAGCGTATATCCGCCTGGGTCGACCTTCTATGTCTGGGTCGACCGTTTCATTTCATTTTCTATTATATTAGAGTTTTCCTTTTTTTATTATCTGTCAATGAATATTCTAATGGGAATGGAATTTCATAATACTGAAAGAGAAGAGCTAGCAATTCGGAACGCAAATTGCGTTTTAATACGTCTCACTATTCTAATTTTTTAGAAGAAATGGCCTTTATTATTTCTTTTTTATGGGGTTAATAAATATTAACCAAATTTCATTTAAGAAATGAGAGAATTCAGAATAGCTACGAGAAAGACTAGTCCAATCCATAATGATGTACCGGAAAATACAACATTTTTATTATTTGACCAACCATCAGGAGAAGCAAATACAAGGGGTACACTAATTACTAAGACTGAGGAAGTCGCAATTAATGCAAAAACAGCTAATTGGAAAGCAATAGTCATATTTCTAATCCTCCAAGCTACCATCAAATAAAGTTGACTACATATTTGATCCCTCACTTAAACCAAAATTGTAAAAAAATACAAGAAGTAGGAGGGGTTTAATCATGAATCCATTGATTCTTCTCTTTAATTCAAATTTATTACTTAAACCGCTTTTTTATTTGGATATGGGGGTGAGAAGAGATTATTTACTCTTTATTTCACAAGCGGGTATAGCGGATCCTGTATCCGTGTATACAGTATACAGAGATATATCGAAAAGGAACTTGTATCTGATATCTTTCTAGAGGCTAATAAATCTTTTTATTTTTTATATGGCTATGTTCTATTTGTAGGAGTAAAATAAGGATTAGGCTGTGGAGAGATGGCTGAGTGGTTGATAGCTCCGGTCTTGAAAACCGGTATAGTTCTAGGAACTATCGAGGGTTCGAATCCCTCTCTCTCCTTTTGCTTATTGAATACGTTTGTTTCTTTCATTTTTATTTATTTTTTTTTTCTGTCCCTTATCTTTCTTTCATAAAAAGGAATGAATGGCTCGGCTAGATGGAATAACCGAGCCAGAACAGAAAAAAAGTAGAACAGGTATAAATAAGAAAATCTTAGTTAAGAGGGTTCATGTAAAGAACAGGTTCCAAATCACGATCGATTCCCTTTTCAAAACCTGCTGCAGCAGCTCGGGCTCTTCCTGCATGCCATAAATGGCCCACAAAAAAGAAGAATCCTAGAACAAAATGAGAAGTTGATAACCAACTTCTAGGAGAGACATAATTAACTGCATTGATCTCGGTAGCTACGCCACCCACGGAATTTAAAGAGCCTAAAGGAGCGTGGGTCATATATTCTGCTGAGCGTCGTTCTTGCCAAGGTTGTATGTCTTTTTTCAACCTACTCAAGTCCAAACCGTTGGGGCCCCTTAGAGGTTCTAACCATGGAGCACGAAGGTCCCAAAAACGCATAGTTTCCCCTCCAAAGATAACCTCCCCAGTTGGGGAACGCATTAGATATTTACCTAAACCTGTGGGTCCTTGAGCGGATCCCACATTAGCTCCAAGACGCTGGTCTCTAACTAGAAAAGTAAATGCTTGAGCTTGAGAAGCTTCTGGCCCGGTGGGTCCATAAAACTCACTCGGATAAGCTGTATTATTGAACCATACAAAACAACAAGCGATAAAACCAAAGACAGATAAAGCAGCTAAACTATAAGACAAGTAAGCTTCTCCAGACCATACAAATGCACGGCGAGCCCATGCGAAGGGTTTGGTTAAAATATGCCAAATTCCGCCAAATACACAAATAAAACCCAACCATACATGCCCACCAATTATATCTTCTAAATCATCTACACTAACAATCCACCCTTCTCCACCAAAAGGAGATTTTAGTAAATAACCAAATATAACACTGGGACTAAGGGTCAAATTGGTAATTTTTCTTACATCTCCCCCCCCAGGGGCCCAGGTATCATATACACCGCCAAAATAAAGAGCCTTGAGTACTAGAAGAAAAGCACCTAGACCTAACAAAATTAAGTGAATACCCAAAATTGTAGTCATTTTATTTCTATCTTTCCAGACATAACCAAAGAATGGAAAAGATTCCTCAAGAGTCTCGGGTCCCAGAAGCGCGTGATAAATGCCACCGAAGCCTAAGACTGCGGAGGAAATTAGGTGAAGTACGCCAGATACAAAGTACGGAAAAGTATCTAGAACTTCCCCCCCTGGCCCTACTCCCCAACCTAGAGTAGCTAAGTGTGGAAGTAAAATCAACCCTTGTTCATACATGGGCTTTTCTGGTACGAAATGGGCCACTTCAAATAGGTTCATTGCTCCGGCCCAGAATACGATTAATCCGGCATGAGCTACATGAGCTCCAAGCAGTTTACCGGACAAATTGATAAGTCTGGCATTCCCAGCCCACCAAGCAAAGCCGGTGGTTTCTTGGTCACGACCAGCTAAAACGAAAGTTCCATTAAAGAGCGTTTCCACGTGGTAGAACCTCCTCAGGGAATATAAGATTTTCATGAGGCTGATCCTGAGCTGCCATCCACGCACGAATACCCTCGTTTAAAAGAATATTTTTGGTGTAGAAAGTCTCAAATTCAGGATCTTCCGCTGCACGGATTTCCTGGGAAACAAAGTCATAGGCACGTAAGTTCAGAGCCAAGCCAACTACGCCAATAGCACTCATCCATAAACCGGTGACGGGTACAAATAGCATAAAGAAATGTAACCAACGTTTATTGGAAAAAGCAACACCAAAGATTTGGGACCAAAAGCGGTTAGCAGTGACCATTGAATAAGTTTCTTCAGCTTGAGTTGGGTTAAAAGCACGGAAGGTATTTGCACCATCACCGTCCTCAAATAGAGTGTTTTCTACGGTCGCTCCATGAATAGCGCATAGCAGAGCCGCACCTAATACTCCGGCAACTCCCATCATATGAAATGGGTTCAACGTCCAATTATGAAATCCTTGGAAGAAAAGGATGAATCGAAATATCGCTGCTACGCCAAAACTCGGCGCAAAGAACCAACCAGATTGCCCCAGTGGATAAATAAGGAATACAGAAACAAAAACAGCAATTGGACCAGAGAATGAGATTGCATTATAAGGCCGCAATTGAACAGACCGAGCAAGTTCAAATTGGCGTAACATGAAACCTATTAGTGCAAAAGCCCCGTGGAGAGCTACAAAAGTCCATAGACCGCCTAATTGACACCAACGAGTAAAATCTCCTTGTGCTTCGGGCCCCCATAGTAGCAACAAAGAGTGTGCTAAACTATTGGCAGGGGTAGAAACTGCTGCGGTTAAGAAATTACAACCTTCCAAATAGGAACTAGCCAATCCATGGGTATACCAAGAAGTTACAAAAGTTGTCCCTGTAAACCAACCCCCTAAAGCGAAATAAGCACAAGGAAAGAGCAATAGGCCAGACCATCCTACAAAAACGAAACGGTCCCTTCGTAACCAGTCATCCATAGTATCAAATAGATCATTTTCTTCTTTAGGAATTCTACCAAGGGCTATAGTCATAGTGATCCTCCTATTCAATTACTTCAACCATTTCCGAGCACCTCATATCACTTTCCAAGGCATATGATAGTTTTATTATCTGTGGACGATTTCTTTCTCGTTCAATGCCCTTTTTCAATGGTCTCGAAGAGAGAAATTTCCCATTTTTATCTATGGAGTCACAGTCACAACCGAGGTCGTGGTAAATCCATGAATTTGATTCGATTTGTTTTTCTTATACTATTTATTTGTTTTTCTTATACTATAGAAATAGAAATAAATTGTTTTTCTTATACTATAGAAAGAAATAAACCTTTGAATTCAGCATTATTCCAAGACTCCTATTTCAAAGTCTATCTTTTAAGGGAAAAATGCAAATAAAAGTAACCCTTCTTTTCCCATTCCCTCTCTATTGCATGGGTGGAAGAACTAAAATAATAGAGGATTCTGAAAAAAAAAAATGGACCTTCGAAATCCAATTTTATGTGTAGCGCAAAGGAGTTGCGATTTCTTCTTATTCCTATAGAACATCTAGTAACAAGAATATGAAATCGTAAATAGCGAAAAATTCTTGTCTTGCGCGGTCTAAGTCTAAGGAAATAAAAAAAATTCGCTTATACAATTTCATCTACATCGAATTTATATATCAGAATAGCGGATAGAGGCATCATTAAAGGAGTCAGGTCTACTTACTTTATGCTTCTTTCCAATTTTATGGTGGATTTGATAAGAACCCTTTTTGCTTTCTTGATAAATAATCGACAAAAAAAGCGTTTTTTTTATATAACCTGCTTGTTTTATTATAATTATAACAAGTCCTATATGGAAATGCCCGCTAAAGAGAAAATCTATTTGATTGTCTCTCGGCCAATATCGATTTTTAGAAAGAAAAAACAAGAATTTTCTTCTTTTTTTATTAACATTAAGAAAAAAGAATATAATTAAAATGGAATTGGCAATATAATTTTTATAGACTTTTGAAAGAAAAAAAAGGGGTTTTTTGCAACCGTTATTTCTTATTTCTTGCCTATATCATATCACGGAAACCTTTCGCTTTGGAACGTGGAGAGATGGCTGAGTGGACTAAAGCGGCGGATTGCTAATCCGTTGTACAATTTTTTTGTACCGAGGGTTCGAATCCCTCTCTTTCCGCTCCCTTGGATCATTTGGGACTTTCGAATTGGAAAGAATTCTGACCCCCGGATTTTCTCATAGATAAATGTACGAAACAAATCCAATAAGAAAAAAAAAAACTGAATTTTTACTCCTCGCGTCCAGGATTCCGTCCTGGGTCATTAGATAAGAATCCAAAGATAAAGAGTGAAACAAAGAATATCACTACTGTATAAACAAAAAGTTTGAGAGTAAGCATTACATAATCTCCAAGATTTTTTTTTAAGGAATAGATTACCAGTTTTTCCTTACCACACGGATCCACTAGGATGGTTTTTTTTTATACCTAAAAATGCAAAAAAGAATTCTTGAAAAAAATTGCAAGAATTCTTTTATAATAAGCACTCTTATCAATAGCAAAAATAGGGTTAGGTGGTTAGGTATTGTGTAGGTACCTTTAGGTACCTGCTCAACCTAGGTGCAGGGGAGTAGAAAGGCTGATCCAAATTTATTGCTGTAGCTACCCATTCAATGTAGAAGAATTTAAATTTTAGAATCGAAGGTTCATAATATAAAAATATAAAACTTCTCGGCTTTTACCCATTTTAAAATTTTTTTGGAATGAACACATCATTCAATTTGGCATACAGAGTACTAAAGATTTCATCGAAAACTTACAGCAGCTTGCCAAACAAAGGCTAATAGAAAAAAGAATAGAGGTATAACAGGCATAATATCCACGATTGGATTGAAAATAGCATAAGCTTCGGGTAATTTGGCAAAGAAAAAACTAGTAGGATAAAGAACAGAATTAAAACAGATACAGGTTAAACTAAGTATATTAGGCATAACAAGCATTTCATTCTTGTAGAGTAAATAATTGGATTTTTCTTGAGTTATTTTTTTAAGGGAAAGAAGGAAAAGGCAGATTCAAAATCTTTTTTCTTCGGACTTTCCCAAACACAAAATACCTCCTTGTATTCGCACTCTCAAATGAGAGTGGAATAAATTCGACTTTCATATAATATCTTAATAGAATTCCATGTAATGATCAATGCATTTTTTTGATTCTATATTATCCGCATGTGTAGAATACTAGCAAGAGAATATCCCTCCTTTTTTATGTAATTGAAATGGTATTGACGAATAACAAATAAACATACTAGTGCTTTATTAGTGTCGCATAAAACCCGAAATGGGGCGTGGCCAAGTGGTAAGGCAGCGGGTTTTGGTCCCGTTACTCGGAGGTTCGAATCCTTCCGTCCCAGATTGTTTCTGATGAAACAAACGGTGAAATCATATAGTATTCCGTACGAGACAAAAGTTTATTAAAGAGAATAATGATATCTTATTCTTTCTCAGAAAACATAATAAAGTCTTAAGTCCAGTCAAATTGACTATCTTTATTTTCATGAAAAAATGGGATCTATCAAGCACATTCAGGATATGCCTCTACTATAAAATCACTTAGTCATATTTTTTTCTTCCTTTTGGTATTCGAGTTGAAGAAGTACGAGAATTCTATAACTACCAAAAACTTTCAATCTTTTCATTGGAATAGTTTATTTAGTTATTATAGTTAATTGTTTTTGGTACTGAAAAAATATATTACTACTAGAATTCTAATTCTAGTAATTAAATTAATTAAACTTTTTTGGAGGTTGATAGTTTATTTATTGAGGAAGAGTCAATCCTTCTTTTCTCACTTCAAGATTGATCATCTCGAGCCATCCGTTGAGGGTGGAAATTTAAGAATAAATAAGTTTTAAGCAAACTTGTTTAGTCGTCTTTTTCAAACTATGTTTCATTCATATGATAGAATTTTAATATGGGTTTAAATAAATTGGATCTTGGCGGAGGCTTCCCGGATAAATACTTACTTTCTTTTATCCATATTGCTCCATAGATAGCAAGTTTTAATTAGTATAAAAAAACTAAACCAATGACTATTCATGATTCCATCCATATTGGATCAATTCTCTATACCACTTTGCAATGAAAAGAGGAATGTTTGTTATGGTAAAACTTCGTTTAAAACGATGTGGTAGAAAGCAACGTGCGACTTGAAGGACATGATCGATTGTGGATTTTGCTATCCATCATTTTCCATAGTAATGAAAATGCTCTTGGCTCGACATAGCCTGTTCTATTCGTTCCGAACCAAATTTGCGCTGGGTTTAAGTAACATAGTACACGATGGAGCTCGAGAGGACAGAATTTTTTTTATCAAGGGAAAGAATCTAGGGTTAGTGAAAACTAATAAATTAGGCCAACTTTGTCAGTCTATCCTTAATATAGAAATAAATCGAAAGGTTAAAATAAGAAGAAAGTCCAATAAAAGTATATCAGAATCAATCCCTCTTATTAGATTTCTATAGAAGAGATAAATGCTTTATCGAAGGAAATAAGAAAAAAGGGTATGTTGCTACTCTTTTGAAAGAAAAAAATAGGAATTCCCGAAGTAATGTCTAAACCCAAGGATTTCACAAATCAAAGATAAAGGATTCCAGAACAAGTAAACACAATTTTCAATTGTCTCAACAACAGAGTTGGATTAGAATAAGGAATAAAAGTCAATTCGTTCGAAATGAGACAAAGAAAAGAGTTTAAAGACGACTCAAAAATTTTGGAAGGATTTTGCCTTCGAAGTTTGTCAGGCAAAATTAGCCCACTTGAGTCATGAGTATAAATGAAATTTGTTTTTTCTGTAAGGAAATTAATGCACGTCATAGTCTAATTTCTATTATTATCGACAGAAATTCGAATCATTTTCTCGAGCCGTATGAGGAGAAAACCTCATATACGTTTCTAGGGGGGGGCGTTGTTTATCTACATCTATCCCAATAAGCTGTCTATCGAATCGTTGCAATTGATGTTCGATCTCGAAGAGAAGGAAGAGATCTTCAAAAAGTAGGTTTTTATGATCCGATAAAGAATCAAACTTGTTTAAATGTTCCAGCTATTCTCTATTTCCTTGAAAAGGGTGCTCAACCAACAAGAACTGTTTATGATATTTTAAGGAAGGCAGAATTCTTTAAAGAAAAAGAAAGAACTTTGAGTTAATTGAAGAACTAAATGAATCAAAAAATAGGATAGGAGAAGATTATTAGTATTCCTAGTTGTCTAATTATTTAGACACAATTTACCTCTTTTTTAATCCTATTTGGATTTATATTATATCGTGCCAATCCAACATAAGCCCCTATTTTATTTACTTTTTCTATCTAATTTGTTTTCTTACCATTGTATTTCCATTGACAAAGGTCTATTGAACAAATAGAATTTGTAGATAGATGGGTCTCTTTATCCTCACTCCATATTCAATTTTTCCGCCTACACTTCGCTCAAATGATAAGGGTGTTCCTCTTGCATGTATTCTCATACAATATAATATATATTTTTTATAATATATATTTTTTGTTAATAAAAATCGCTAAAAATAAGGAGAATTTGGCCATCGTGATTAGGGTCGCTCTTTTTTTAACTTTACTTTAGTGGAATTTCACCGGACCTGTTCGTTTTGGCATTTGAGTGTTTTTCATGGTCGATAAAAAAAATCTTTTGATGTCTTGCTAGTTCAATGTTTTGACAGAAGCGCGCGGTGTAATTCCATTGATTTTTGGATTTCGATCGTATCTAAGATCCTTTTTTTATCTGGGTTGCTAACTCAATGGTAGAGTACTCGGCTTTTAAGTGCGACTATGATCTTTTACACATTTGGATGAAACAACAAATTCGTCCAGACTCTTGGTAGAGTCTAGAAGACCACGACTGATCCTCAAAGGTAATGAATGGAAAAAATAGCATGTCGTAATAAAATCAATCTTTTTTGAATGGAATCCAAAATTACGATTTTCTGGGTCTAATGAATAAATGGATAGAGCCTGGCTCCAATTCTGGTAAAATAAAAAGCAACGAGCTGAACTTCCTAATTGGAATGATTCCCCGCTCTAATTAGACGTTAAAAATAGATTAGTGCCGGATGCGGGGAAAGGTTGGGTTTTCCTATGAGTGGACCCTTTATTTTTTCTTTTTTTTTTAGAAATCCTAATTATTCTTGATTATGGATTGAATAAGGGATGTTATGGATTGAATGTGTAAAAGAAGCAGTATATTGATAAAGAGGCTGTATTCCAAAGTCAAAAGAGCGATTGGCCTGCAAAAATAAAAAACTTGTTCTGTTCTTTTTTTTTAATTAGAACAAACATAAACTAATTGGGTAGAAAAGGAGCAGAAAAAGATCTGTGGATTAGACTCCCTTTCTTTCCAGGGTTTGTATTAAAAATGCAACACCCTGTTCTGACCATATTGCACTATGTATCATCATTCGATAAACCGAGAAATGCTTCTTCTCTCTGATTCAAGTAGAAATACAAATGGAAAAATTCGAAGGGTATTCAGAAAAACATAAATCTCGTCAACAATACTTTGTCTACCCACTTCTCTTTCAGGAATATATTTATGCATTTGCCCACCATTATGGATTAAATGGTTCTGAACCTGTGGAAATAGTTGTTAGTTGTAATAACAAGAAATTTAGTTCACTACTTGTGAAACGTTTAATTATTCGAATGTATCAGCAGAATTTTTTGGATAACTCGGTTAATCATCCTAACCAAGATCGATTATTGGATTACAAAAATTATTTTTATTCTGAGTTTTATTCTCAGATTCTATCTGAAGGGTTTGCGATCGTTGTGGAAATCCCATTCTCGCTACGGGAATTTTTTTGTCTGAAAGAAAAAGAAATACCAAAGTTTCAGAATTTACGCTCTATTCATTCAATATTTCCCTTTTTAGAAGACAAATTTTTGCATTTGGATTATCTATCACATATAGAAATACCCTATCCTATCCATTTGGAAATCCTGGTTCAACTCCTTCAATACCGTATCCAAGATGTTCCATCTTTGCATTTATTGCGATTCTTTCTCAACTATTATTCGAATTGGAATAGTTTTATTACTTCAATGAAATCCATTTTTTTTTTTCAAAAAGAAAATAAAAGACTATTTCAATTCCTATATAACTCTTATGTATCAGAATATGAATTTTTTTTGTTGTTTCTTCGTAAACAATCTTCTTGCTTACCATTAGCATCTTCTGGAACTTTTCTGGAACGAATCCACTTTTCTAGGAAGATGGAACATTTTGGGATAATGTACCCTGGTTTTTCTCGGAAAACCCTATGGTTCTTTATGGATCCTCTTATGCATTATGTTCGATATCAAGGAAAGGCAATTCTTGCATCA
This sequence comes from Triticum urartu, assembly GCF_056163025.1. Taxonomy (NCBI): domain Eukaryota; kingdom Viridiplantae; phylum Streptophyta; class Magnoliopsida; order Poales; family Poaceae; genus Triticum; species Triticum urartu. The sequence continues at coordinate 12,803 of NW_028261066.1, read as the reverse complement.
AAAGGCACTTTTTTTTTGAAGAAGAAATGGAAATGCTACCTTATCAATTTCTGGCAATATTATTTCTGTTTTTGGACTCAGCCGCGAAGAATCCATATAAACCAATTAGCAAACTCTTGCTTCGATTTTATGGGGTACCTTTCAAGTGTACAAAAAAGTTCTTTGTTAGTAAGGAATCAAATGCTGGAGAATTCATTTCTAATAGATACTCGAATGAAAAAATTCGATACCATAGTCCCCGCTACTCTCCTCATAGGATACTTATCAAAAGCTCAATTTTGTACTGGATCGGGGCATCCTATTAGTAAACCCATTTGGACAGATTTATCAGATTGGGATATTCTTGATCGATTTGGTCGGATATGTAGAAATCTTTTTCATTATCATAGTGGATCTTCGAAAAAACGGACTTTGTATCGACTAAAGTATATACTTCGACTTTCATGTGCTAGAACTTTAGCTCGTAAACATAAAAGCACGGTACGAACTTTTATGCAACGATTGGGTTCGGCATTTTTAGAAGAATTTTTTATGGAAGAAGAGCAAGTTTTTTCTTTGATGTTCACCAAAACAACTCTTTTTTCTTTCTGTGGATCACACACTGAGCGTATTTGGTATTTGGATATTATACGTATCAATGACCTGGTCAACCCTCTTAATTAATCATTAGACGAAATTAAGAAACAGGAAAGGGTTGATAAATGATCAAGAAAAAACTTTTCTATTTTTCATTCTGAAATGTTCTTTTTATTATAATAAAGAGTAGGTGAATCAACTTACTAATTAAAAAAATTAGTAGAACTTCCTCTTTGGAATAGAAATTGGCTATTTCTACATAGGGAAAGTCGTGTGCAATGAAAAATGCAAGCACGATTTGGGGAGGGATTTTTCTCTATTGTAACAAGGAAGAATTATCTACTCCATCCGACTAGTTCCGGGTTCGAGTCCCGGGCAACCCATATAGAAAAGACCCATCAAAGTTTTTCACTTTGACTCACTTCATTTACAAATACAAAATTATTGGTTTGGTTAATTTAGTTATATGGATAGCTAATCTTTGGGCTGACTTGGTTGACATTGGTATATAGTCTATGTTATACTGTTAAATAACAAGCCTTCTATTATCTATATTCTAGTTAATACGTGTGCTTGGGAGTCCTTGCAATTTGAATAAACCAAGATCTTACCATGACTGCAATTTTAGAGAGACGCGAAAGTACAAGCCTGTGGGGTCGCTTCTGCAACTGGATAACTAGCACTGAAAATCGTCTTTACATCGGATGGTTCGGTGTTTTGATGATCCCTACCTTATTGACCGCAACTTCTGTATTTATTATCGCCTTCATCGCTGCCCCTCCAGTAGATATTGATGGTATTCGTGAGCCTGTTTCTGGTTCTTTACTTTATGGAAACAATATTATCTCTGGTGCTATTATCCCTACTTCTGCGGCGATCGGATTGCACTTTTACCCAATTTGGGAAGCTGCATCTGTTGATGAGTGGTTATACAATGGTGGTCCTTATGAGCTAATTGTTCTACACTTCTTACTTGGTGTAGCTTGTTATATGGGTCGTGAGTGGGAACTTAGTTTCCGTCTGGGTATGCGTCCTTGGATTGCTGTTGCATATTCAGCTCCTGTTGCAGCTGCTACTGCTGTTTTCTTGATTTACCCTATTGGTCAAGGAAGCTTTTCTGATGGTATGCCTTTAGGAATCTCTGGTACTTTCAACTTTATGATTGTATTCCAGGCAGAGCACAACATCCTTATGCATCCATTCCACATGTTAGGTGTAGCTGGTGTATTCGGCGGTTCCCTATTCAGTGCTATGCATGGTTCCTTGGTAACCTCTAGTTTGATCAGGGAAACTACTGAAAATGAATCCGCTAATGAGGGTTACAAATTTGGTCAAGAGGAAGAAACTTATAATATTGTGGCTGCTCATGGTTATTTTGGCCGATTAATCTTCCAATATGCTAGTTTCAACAACTCTCGTTCTTTACACTTCTTCTTGGCTGCTTGGCCTGTAGTAGGAATCTGGTTCACTGCTTTAGGTATTAGTACTATGGCTTTCAACCTAAATGGTTTCAATTTCAACCAATCTGTAGTTGATAGTCAAGGTCGCGTTATTAATACTTGGGCTGATATCATCAACCGTGCTAACCTTGGTATGGAAGTAATGCACGAACGTAATGCTCACAACTTCCCTCTAGACTTAGCTGCTGTTGAAGTTCCATCTATTAATGGATAAGGTTTTTCTGCTAACATATAAGAATTTTTGAAGACAGAAATACCCAATATCTTGTTCTAGCAAGATATTGGGTATTTCTGTCTTTATTTTGAATCTTTTTTTCTTCTTAATCTTTCTATTCAGAATTCAGTTAACGACGAGATTTAGTATCCTTTCTTGCATTTTCATAACTCGTGAAATGCCGAGTAGGCACGAATTCCCCCAATTTGCGACCTACCATAGGATTTGTTATGTAAATAGGTATATGTTCCTTTCCATTATGAATCGCGATTGTATGGCCAACCATTGTGGGTAGAATGCTAGATGCCCGGGACCACGTTACTATTGTTTCTTTCTCCTCCTTCATATTGACCTTTTCTATCTTTGCCAATAAATGATGAGCTACAAAAGGATTCGTTTTTTTTCGTGTCACAGCTGATTACTCCTTTTTTCCTTTTTAAAGAGTGGCATTCTATGTCCAATATCTCGATCGAAGTACGGAGGTCAGAATAAATAGAATAATGATCAATGGAAAAAAGAAAAAAATCCTTTAGCTGGATAAGGGGCGGATGTAGCCAAGTGGATCAAGGCAGTGGATTGTGAATCCACCATGCGCGGGTTCAATTCCCGTCGTTCGCCCATCGCATTATTGCAAATTCCAAAAATGCAATTTTCCATATTCCTAGTTACGTATTTACTTACGGCGACGAAGAATAAAACTATCGCTATATTTTTTCCTTTTCCTAGTTCTTCTTCCAAGCGCAGGATAACCCCAAGGGGTTGTGGGTTTTTTTCTACCAATGGGAGCTTTCCCTTCACCGCCCCCATGGGGGTGGTCCACAGGGTTCATAACTACCCCTCTTACTACGGGGCGTTTACCTAGCCAACACTTAGATCCGGCTCTACCCAAACTTTTTTGGTTCACCCCAACATTACCCACTTGTCCGACTGTTGCTAAGCAGTTTTGGGATACTAAACGGACCTCCCCAGATGGTAATCTTAAAGTGGCCGATTTACCCTCTTTTGCAATGAGTTTCGCTACAGCACCTGCTGCTCTAGCTAATTGCCCACCCCTTCCACGTGTGATTTCTATGTTATGCATGGCCGTGCCTAAGGGCATATCGGTTGAAGTAGATTCTTCTTTTCTCTCAAAAAACCCCTTCCCAAACTGTACAAGCTTCTTCCAAAGCATACGGCTTTCTAGATGTATATGACGATCTCTAGACAGATGGATCTTATATGAATCATATGATGAAGTACCACATGAGTGGATATATAGGAAAGGAATCCAAATCTGCCGAATCGCTCATGTTATGATCTTCTACATCCTAGGTCTCTGCGTTCCGTCATCTGGCTTATGTTCTTCATGTAGCATTCAGATCGAATGACTCTATGAAATTACGTCGATACTTCCACATATTATGGGTAACGTAGGAGACATCCCTATTTTCCCCCGGGGGTCTTAATTACCACTGCTTAGCTTTCAATTTGCCTCTGACCATCAAATTAAATGTGAATAACCCGTCCTCCTCTCTTTGAAACAAGGGGCGCTTCCGGTTCTGTGCGTGCTTCAAACAATTTTGTCTTCTCCATATTACCATATCTCTAGAGCCAATAATTTTCTATGAGGAACTACTGAACTCAATCACTTGCTGCCGTTACTCAACAGTTTTCTGTTGAGGTCTATCCCGTAGAGGTAGTCAAATTGGATCAGTGATCGATTTCTAGGTTTCGTCGTAAACCTAATTGGTTACTTCCAATTACGTAAATCAATAGTTCAAACCGCACTCAAAGGTAGGGCATTTCCCATTGATATAGGAACTTTTGTACCAGAAACAATAGTATCTCCAATTATAGCCCCTCTGGGATGTAAAATATATCTCTTCTCACCATCCCCATAGTGTATGAGACAAATGTATGCATTTCGATTAGGGTCGTATTCTATGGTTACGATTCTACCAGATATGTCTTTTTGATTCCGTCGAAAATCTATTTTACGGTATAGGCGCTTATGACCTCCCCCTCTATGCCTTGCGGTAATGATTCCTCTGGAATTACGACCTTTACCACAACGGTGCCGTCCATGGATCAAATTATTTCGTGGATTGGATTTCACTTGCCTGTCTACGGTTCCCTTGCGTGTGCTCGGGATAGGTGTTTTGTATAAATGTTTCGCCGTATTATTAAGTATTCTCCTTTAGTTTTTTTCTCTATCTAGAAGTGGAATAGAATAACCCGGTTGAAGGGTAATGATCATACGTCTGTAATGCATTGTATGGCCCAGAATAGGTCCTATTCTTCTACCTTTTCCAGGTAGTCGATGGCTATTCACAGCTACCACCTTAACACCAAAGAAGAGTTCGACCCAATGCTTTATTTCTGTCTTAGTGAATCCCGATTCGACATTAAAAGTATATTGATTCTTTCCCAATAAACGAAGACTTTTTTCTGTAAATACTGCGTATTTGATTCCATCCATAAATCGACTTTCCCTCCTATGCTCTGAGTTCCAGTATCGATAAGAATTCGAGTTCTTATTGTTCTTATGTTATGGTATGAATATACCATACCAATTCGTTATGTATGGATGATGGATGAGATTCCATGGATAGAGAGCCAGTTCCAATAGACTTATGGAATGTTCCCGTTCGTGTGCATCCAGCAGGAATTGAACCCGCAAATTTACCAATTATGAGTTGGGCGCTTTAACCATTCAGCCATGGATGCTTAACAGGGATCATCGTACATCGTAAATAACCAATTTTCATATAGAAAGACATATCATAGAAAAATGAAATCGAAAATATTCCGAGATGGCAAATATTCGGAGATGACTATGAAAACACCTCTCTGGATCCTCGAATTGAAAGAGAGATTGAGAGGGATCAAGAATCCTAATTCTCGCTATTTGGAATGGATCCAATTCTATTGAGTCTGACTCATAGTGATCATTTCTCTTTAGCAAAGAATGACCTTGGTTATCAAAGGATTGAACAACCGGGATCCATTTACTTATGATACCTAGTTGGCATTGATAACAAGGATCTAATGAATTATGAGTTTAATAGATCCTC
>NW_028261065.1:0-34622 GCF_056163025.1 Triticum urartu | reverse complement strand
TATAGCGCTGTATTTCCACGAAAGTATAATTCTTACCATCAGGATACGATCCTTTCTTTTGAACTAAACGTCTCTACGATGGGTCCAGGTTCTATGTCCAATCCCAAATCAAGGATTTCTCGCTCTTGATCGGAGTCATAAACTAAAAAAAAACTACCTTTTTATCCTTTTTCTCAAGGTTATAGAAAACTTCCTTATCTAGTTCTAGCATTTTGAAAAAAAAAAAATGCTTCTTTTTTTACACACAGTTCGAGTCACTTGTTGACTCACGATTACGCCTGTTAAAAGTTTCAAACGTCCTCTTTTTTGAAATTGAAAGAGAGTCCTATAAAAGGTCTAACTTCCAAACTATGTCTTTTTTCATTCATTCTCCTTTAGTTTTTTTCTCTATCTAGAAGTGGAATAGAATAACCCGGTTGAAGGGTAATGATCATACGTCTGTAATGCATTGTATGGCCCAGAATAGGTCCTATTCTTCTACCTTTTCCAGGTAGTCGATGGCTATTCACAGCTACCACCTTAACACCAAAGAAGAGTTCGACCCAATGCTTTATTTCTGTCTTAGTGAATCCCGATTCGACATTAAAAGTATATTGATTCTTTCCCAATAAACGAAGACTTTTTTCTGTAAATACTGCGTATTTGATTCCATTATCATTATCATATGATAATACTATATTTTATTATTTTATTATTTTATTTGTATTTCTTTATTGTATTATACCTTAATATATATATTCTAGATATATAGAATAGACGAATCTCAATTTGTCAAGTCTCATGATCATATCATGATCTATTTTTATTCGGCTCAATCTTTTTTTTCTAAAAAAGATTGAGCCGAGTTTAATTGCAATCAATTAGAAGAATAAAGAAGAATTACTGCATTTCATAACTGATTTTTTTCTCTTTTTATTTCGTTTCTTTTTTATTTATACCTTCTTTATCTTTAGTTTTATCTAGTTAATCAATAGTATCTACCGGCTCGAACTCGAATTTGATCGCCTTCCATACTTCACAAGCTGCGGCTAGTTCAGGACTCCATTTGCAAGCTGCTCGGATAATTTCATTACCTTCGCGAGCAAGATCGCGCCCTTCGTTACGAGCTTGTACACAGGCTTCTAAAGCCACTCGATTAGCTGCTGCACCAGGTGCATTTCCCCAAGGATGTCCTAAAGTTCCTCCACCAAATTGTAATACAGAATCGTCCCCAAAGATTTCGGTCAGAGCTGGCATATGCCAAACATGAATACCACCTGAAGCTACCGGTATAACACCTGGCATGGATACCCAGTCCTGAGTGAAAAAGATACCGCGAGCACGATCTTTTTCAATAAAATCATCGCGCAATAAATCAACAAAACCTAAAGTCATTTCGCGTTCCCCTTCTAACTTACCTACTACTGTACCGGAGTGGATATGATCTCCCCCAGACATACGCAATGCTTTAGCTAATACACGGAAATGCATACCATGATTTTTCTGTCTATCAATAACTGCATGCATTGCACGGTGAATGTGAAGAAGTAGGCCATTGTCGCGGCAATAATGAGCCAAAGTAGTATTTGCGGTGAATCCCCCAGTTAAGTAGTCATGCATTACAATAGGAACCCCTAATTCTCTTGCAAATACAGCTCTCTTAATCATTTCTTCACATGTACCCGCAGTCGCATTCAAGTAATGCCCCTTGATTTCACCGGTTTCGGCCTGTGATTTATAAATAGCTTCGGCACAAAAGACAAAACGGTCTCTCCAGCGCATAAATGGTTGTGAGTTTACGTTTTCATCATCTTTGGTAAAATCAAGTCCACCACGTAGACACTCATAACACGCTCTACCATAATTTTTTGCGGATAATCCCAATTTTGGTTTAATAGTACATCCCAATAAAGGACGACCGTACTTGTTCAACTTATCTCTTTCAACTTGGATACCATGAGGCGGGCCTTGGAAAGTTTTTGAATAAGTAGGGGGAATTCGTAGATCCTCCAAACGTAGAGCACGTAGGGCTTTGAAACCAAATACGTTACCTACAATGGAAGTAAACATGTTAGTAACGGAACCCTCTTCAAATAGGTCTAATGGATAAGCTACATAACAGATCCATTGGTTGTCTTCCCCAGCAACAGGCTCGATGTGATAGCATCGTCCTTTGTAACGATCAAGACTGGTAAGTCCATCAGTCCAAACAGTTGTCCATGTACCAGTAGAAGATTCGGCAGCTACTGCAGCCCCTGCTTCTTCGGGCGGAACCCCAGGCTGAGGACTTACTCGGAATGCTGCCAAGATATCAGTATCCTTAGTTTCATACTCTGGGGTGTAGTAAGTCAATTTATAATCTTTAACACCAGCTTGAAATCCAACACCTGCTTTAGTTTCTGTTTGTGGTGACATAAGTCCCTCCCTATAACTCTTGAATTAAGAATTCTCACAATAACAGGGTCTACTCGATGTTAATTAGGCGTAAATGAAACTTTAGCAAAAATCTCGTAAAACAAAAAGGATATTCAATTAATATAATATCAACTCATTAAAGAAAATTGAGGGCATGCTTAGGTTAATGAATATGTTTCATTCATATATAATGCGTACACCCTGTGTATGTTCTATCCTATAGGAATTCCAATATAGGAATTCGATAGGAATTGAGTTGTTGTTATGGTAAGTTAACACGGTTCGTTATTAAACCATGGATTTGATTTACCAAATCCATAATTATTGTATACTCTTTGATAGATATAGCGCAACCCAAATTAATTCCTAATCCTTATTTTACAAGTTCTTAATAGTTCTCTTTTCTTATTTTGAATGCAAATACCTAACTAAATACTAATAAAATTCTTTGTTGACAGCAATCTATGCTTCACAGTAGTATATATTTTGTATATCGAAGTCCTAGATAGGAAAGTAGAGTAGGCACAGATCCTCCACAAAAGGCAAAATGTATATGAAAAAAAAGATTGATTGAACTTTCCAATGGACTCATTCCATGAGTAAACGATTGAATGGGATTCGCTTGGGCAACGAAATCAAGTCCTGGTCCCCTTTTCTCTCTTATTGAATTAACTAATTCATTTCCTTTTTACTTTTGGATTTTTTTTGATTTGATTTGGCATTATTCAACAATAAAAAAAGAAAAATTTCGACAAATTCCTTTTTTTTAATTATGTGATAATTATGAGAACCAATCCTACTACTTCTCCTCCCGGGGTTTCCACAATTGAAGAAAAAAGTACAGGTCGTATCGATCAAATTATTGGACCCGTGCTGGATGTCACTTTTCCCCCAGGCAAGTTACCTTATATTTATAACGCTTTGGTAGTCCAGAGTAGAGACACTGCCGATAAGCAAATTAATGTGACTTGTGAGGTACAACAATTATTAGGAAATAATCGAGTTAGAGCTGTAGCTATGAGTGCTACGGACGGGTTGATGAGAGGAATGGAAGTGATTGACACGGGAGCTCCTCTCAGTGTTCCGGTCGGTGGAGCTACTCTCGGACGAATTTTCAACGTTCTTGGGGAGCCTGTTGACAATTTGGGTCCTGTAGATAGTAGTGCAACGTTCCCTATTCATAGATCTGCGCCTGCCTTTATCGAGTTAGATACGAAATTATCCATCTTTGAAACAGGTATTAAGGTCGTCGATCTTTTAGCTCCTTATCGACGTGGAGGAAAAATAGGACTATTTGGGGGGGCTGGAGTAGGTAAAACAGTACTGATCATGGAATTAATCAATAACATTGCTAAAGCTCATGGGGGCGTATCCGTATTCGGTGGAGTAGGGGAACGGACTCGTGAAGGAAATGATCTTTATATGGAAATGAAGGAATCCGGAGTAATTAATGAAAAAAATATTGAGGAATCAAAGGTAGCTCTAGTCTATGGCCAAATGAATGAACCACCGGGAGCTCGTATGAGAGTTGGTTTAACTGCCCTAACTATGGCGGAATATTTCCGAGATGTTAATAAGCAAGACGTGCTTTTATTTATCGATAATATCTTTCGTTTTGTTCAAGCAGGATCAGAGGTATCCGCTTTATTAGGGAGAATGCCCTCCGCAGTGGGTTATCAACCTACTCTTAGTACAGAAATGGGTTCTTTGCAAGAAAGAATTGCTTCTACTAAAAAGGGATCTATAACTTCGATTCAAGCAGTTTATGTACCTGCAGACGATTTGACCGACCCTGCCCCTGCCACAACATTTGCACATTTGGATGCTACTACCGTACTTTCCAGAGGATTAGCTTCCAAGGGTATTTATCCAGCAGTAGATCCTTTAGATTCAACCTCGACTATGTTACAGCCTCGGATCGTTGGCAACGAACATTATGAAACTGCGCAAAGAGTTAAGGAAACTTTACAACGTTACAAAGAACTTCAGGACATTATCGCAATTCTTGGCTTGGATGAATTATCGGAAGAGGATCGTTTAACTGTAGCAAGAGCAAGAAAAATTGAGCGTTTCTTATCACAACCGTTCTTTGTGGCAGAAGTTTTTACTGGTTCTCCAGGAAAGTATGTTGCTCTTGCGGAAACTATTAGGGGATTTCAACTAATCCTTTCCGGAGAATTAGACGGCCTACCTGAACAGGCTTTTTATTTGGTGGGTAACATCGATGAAGCTAGCACGAAAGCTATAACCTTAGAAGAGGAGAACAAATCGAAGAAATGAAATTAAATCTTTATGTACTGACTCCTAAGCGAATTATTTGGGATTGTGAAGTGAAAGAAATCATTTTATCCACTAATAGTGGCCAAATTGGCGTATTACCAAACCACGCCCCCATTAACACAGCAGTAGATATGGGTCCTTTGAGAATACGCCTCCTCAACGACCAATGGTTAACAGCGATTCTGTGGAGCGGTTTTGCGAGAATAGTTAATAATGAGATCATCATTTTAGGAAATGATGCGGAACTGGGTAGTGATATTGATCCGGAAGAAGCTCAAAAGGCACTTGAAATAGCCGAAGCTAACTTGAGTAAAGCTGAGGGTACGAAAGATTTGGTTGAAGCGAAGCTCGCTCTCAGACGAGCTAGGATACGAATCGAGGCTGTCAATTGGATTCCCCCATCCAATTGAAGACAATCCAGTGGTTTATAGTTGATACAAAGAAAAAGGGAAGAGGGGTAGAAAAAGTTATTAGATAGCGAAGCGAAGTAAGTCCAATGCTATCTAGTAATTTTTCTACCTACTTACCTACTATTGGATTTGAACCAATGACTCCCGCCGTATGAAAGCAATACTCTAACCACTGAGTTAAGTAGGCAATTTATCACCACAAAGGAAGACCCATTACTTCGATCGATTATATATTGAATCCCTTTTCTAAGCAATACCGCTCTGTTATTGGTCTGTTATATACTAAATACTAAACTAAATACTAAACAGATACAGATCAAAGGGGTATCCTCTGGCATTAGAAAATATTCATCTTGACAAGAAATTATCTATATGTTAAGATATCTCTGATAAGGGCTATAGCTCAGTTCGGTAGAGCAACTCGTTTACACGTGCGCCAATGCTTTTCAAAGGAGCTTATTATGCAATGAACATAATCGATCTTATTGCAAAATCAATGTCTTACTTCATAGATTCGAGAGAATAGGAGAACAGTAGCCTGACAAACAGTCGGTTCAGTCCGATTCAGGTGCCAATTCAGGTGCCTAATCAAATAGAACCCTTATGGATTTGCTAGTTGATAAGGTAAATATCCAGCCCACTAAATGCTAGGCGTAATGAGGATAAGGGCCTCCAAAAAACTTCTTTTCGTTCTATGAACTTTAAGGTGTATGAAGTCTCATAGTTAACTCTTGCAGTGGAACGATAGAGACTCCATTTCACTTAGGTTGATTTAATTTAGACCGGAGGCAGACCTAAGTCAAGGTAATCCTCCTTTGAAACACTTTGGTATTGCTCCTAGATAGATCATAATACAAAAAATCAATCAGAGCACAGGGAGCCATCTCATTATCTTTCCGTAAAGAAAAACTATGGTGGACTAACTGATCTTTAAATCAGTTTATGAAAGAGCCCAATGCAAAAAAATGCATGTTGGGTCTTTGAAACAGTTCAAATCATTTCGATAATAATCCGTTTGATCTGTTTTACCGAGAAGGTCTACGGTTCGAATCCGTATAGCCCTAATATGCCCTTTTTTAGATTTTAGGATCTCTATCCTATGTTTTCTTTAGTTTAGTATAGTTTTCATTTTCTCATTAGTATTTGTTTATAGACTGGATAGGCGCCTGCGACATAGAATAGAGATAAAAGCATTACCAAAGGCTCATTCATCGAAAATCAAAATCATACAGACAGGAAAAGAAAAACGAATTTCTATCAAATCAATAGAAGAAAGGATCCTTTCCCTGATTTGAATCCCGTCCTCCTTCAAATAGGATATCTCTAGACTTCCCTATAATAACTGCAATGATTTTATCCATTTTGCGAATTCCTACTTTGTTTTAAGTATATTTATTACTTTGTTTATAGATACATTATGTAAATTGATCAACTTTAAATAGAAAAAATAAAGTAAAGAGTAAATAAGAAAACAGAATATTCTGTCTCATAGTTCTGAAATAGAGTTCTTTATTTTTATTTTATAGTATTACTTCTCATTAATTATACTGCATAGATTAGTCCTACTATCTTAATTAGGTTCTAATTTAGTAGTATTCTCATTTTTATTTAATAGTCTCTTATTATTTTATTATTAAATATTAAATAAAGGATAGAGCTATTCTTTTTTCTAGAGATTCTAGAGAAAGCGAGACAAAGTGAAACGAGAAAGTTTTCTTTATATAAGAATTAGATCTACATACACCATATCTAAATAGAATGGAAATCCAAAAGAAAGGGAGTTGGGATTCCATTGGATGAATCTTTAAAGAAGATGCAGCACAGAGGAAACAAAGGCTAAACTTAAACTAAGCGCTTTTGTTTGAACAAAAAAGATTCTTGTTTCACCGAGGAAAAGAGAGAAGTTCTGGATAAATTGACAATGCTGAATTGAATTGACTAATTTAAGTTCCGCCTATTCCACATTAATGGGAGTACATTATGTTTCTGCTTCACGAATATGATATTTTTTGGACATTTCTAATAATAGCAAGCCTTATTCCTATTTTGGCATTTTCGATTTCAGGACTTTTAGCCCCGGTTAGTGAAGGACCAGAGAAGCTTTCTAGTTATGAATCGGGTATAGAACCCATGGGAGGGGCTTGGGTACAATTCCGAATACGCTATTATATGTTTGCGCTCGTTTTTGTTGTTTTTGATGTGGAAACCGTCTTTCTATACCCTTGGGCAATGAGTTTCGACGTATTGGGTGTATCCGTTTTTATCGAAGCTTTGATTTTCGTGCTTATCTTAGTTGTTGGTTTAGTTTATGCATGGCGAAAAGGAGCCTTGGAATGGTCTTAACTGAATATTTAGACAAAAAAAAAGAAGGAAAAGATTCTATTGAGACAGTTATGAATTTGATTGAGTTTCCCTTACTTGACCAAACAAGTTCCAATTCTGTTATTTCAACTACACCAAATGATCTTTCGAATTGGTCAAGACTCTCCAGTTTATGGCCCCTTCTATACGGTACCAGTTGTTGTTTCATTGAATTTGCTTCATTAATAGGCTCACGATTCGACTTTGATCGTTATGGATTGGTACCAAGATCAAGTCCTAGGCAAGCAGACCTAATTTTAACAGCCGGTACGGTAACAATGAAAATGGCTCCCTCTTTAGTGAGATTATACGAGCAAATGCCTGAACCAAAATACGTCATTGCTATGGGAGCCTGTACTATTACAGGGGGAATGTTCAGTACGGATTCCTATAGTACTGTTCGGGGAGTTGATAAGTTAATTCCTGTGGATGTCTACTTGCCGGGCTGCCCACCTAAACCGGAGGCAGTTATAGATGCCCTAACAAAACTTCGTAAGAAGATATCGCGAGAAATAGTTGAGGATCAAACTCTATCTCAAAATAAAAATAGATGTTTTACTACCAGTCACAAGCTTTATGTTAGGCGCAGTACTCATACAGGAACTTATGAGCAAGAATTGCTCTATCAATCACCATCTACATTAGATATATCTTCTGAAACTTTTTTCAAATCCAAAAGTTCAGTACCTTCCTACAAATTAGTGAATTAGGAGAGGGGCTCTTTTGTGTAGAAAAATAAAAAGCAGGGCAATCTTTCAAACTTGCATCCGAAATGTGAAATATTTATACAAAGAGGGAGAGATGAAGACAATGCAGCAGGGTTGGTTATCTAATTGGCTAGTCAAACATGAGGTGGTTCATAGATCTTTGGGCTTTGATCACCGAGGAATAGAGACTTTACAAATAAAAGCAGGGGATTGGGATTCCATTGCTGTCATTTTATATGTATATGGTTACAATTATTTACGCTCCCAATGTGCTTATGATGTAGCACCCGGTGGATCTTTAGCTAGCGTGTATCATCTTACGAGAATACAATATGGTATAGATAATCCAGAAGAAGTCTGCATAAAAGTCTTTGCCCAAAAGGATAATCCTAGAATTCCGTCTGTCTTCTGGATTTGGAGAAGTGCCGATTTTCAAGAACGCGAATCTTATGATATGGTGGGAATCTCTTATGATAATCATCCGCGCCTTAAACGTATCCTAATGCCTGAAAGTTGGATAGGCTGGCCCTTACGTAAGGATTATATAACCCCCAATTTTTATGAAATACAAGATGCTCATTGAATGATAAGAAATTCATGCTCACTTATACAACACAACTCCAGATTTTATTCAAGTCAAGGAATATTTTTAGGTTCTTTTCCTAGATGAAACGGAATACCTATTTATAATTAATTCCTAATTATACAAAAGCATTCCAGATAGACTGAGCAAAAAAAGGGTTTCATTTGGATTCCCCTATTTTGAAAATCGCATATTAATTTCCTTCATATGAACAGAAAAATAGGATGACTCAAAGAAGTTCTCTACCAGGAACTTTGTACCGCGCACATTACTTAGCACAACTAGGAAAATAAGATAAGATAAAGATAAGCAAGACTAAAAAAATATTCGTCGGAATAGCGGAATACAAAATTAAGAAACGCAAAAAAATAAAGGGGAATCTCACCCCCTTCTTTATCATAAAGAAAAGATATATTTTAAAACTTCTTTAAAAAGAAAAAGAAGTGCCTCTATATTTATATTATAGATTTATCCACTTAGATGAATAAATATTATTAATGAATATGTATCACAATCCATCTCGAGGTATTTGGATCAATACCTATTCGGTGGATCTTTTTTTTTTTTTTCTCTGCCAGGAACCAGATTTGAACTGGTGACACGAGGATTTTCAGTCCTCTGCTCTACCAACTGAGCTATCCTGACCTTTTCTTGTGCATCATCCTAGTAGAGTATTTGTATCTATGTCAATTAAAAGGACTAAAAATTAATTAAAGTATTTCAAATTTTAAATTTGAAAATGGGGGGGGTAGTCCTATGCATTGTGCATGGTTTACTTAAATAAAACTTAAAAATAGAGTGAATAACCAAGATTTCTTGCCGATACTCTAATAAAAAAGAAATCTATTCAATGAATAGGATAAGATCCATTGAGTTCTCTTCGCATTCCTTTGTGAAAGAGTAGAATGAGAAAGCTAATGAATCTTAAACCCATTGCATTGATAAAAAGAAAAAAAAGTGCATTGATAAAAAGAAAAAAAAAAAGAGGATAAATAATAATAATATAGTATAGTTAGGGAATAAAAGAGGATTTGGGGATAGAGGGACTTGAACCCTCACAACTTATAAAGTCGACGGATTTTCCTTTTACTAGAAATTTCATTGTTGTCAGTATTGACATGTAGAATGGGACTCTCTCTTTGTCCTCGTCCGATTAATCCACTTTTTTAAAGATCTCGAAAACTTTGAATTTTAATTGAAGAATTTGATTATTCAATATTCGATTGGAGTGGATTCACAATAATGAAAAAAAAAAATTATGATATGAGTTTTTTATTTCATAATCATTATCATTTCTAATTTCATTTTTAAAAAAGATAAAGAACCTATATTATAATTAGAATATAATATGAGTTCTGTGATTAATCGTTTGCTATGTCAGTATCTATACGTGTTTATTAAATGTATAAGGTATAAAACCCCTCTTTCTCTAATTTAGAACTAGAAGGAATTCCACTAACAACACAACGTAATTAACTCGATTCGTTAGAACAGCTTCCATTGAGTCTCTGCACCTATCCTTTTCCTTTGTATTCTAGTTCGAGAACCCCTTGTTTTCTCAAAACACGGATTTGGCTCAGGATTGCCCTTTTTTAATTCCAGGGTTTCTCTGAATTTGGAAGTTACCACTTAGCAGGTTTCCATACCAAGGCTCAATACAATCAAGTCCGTAGCGTCTACCGATTTCGCCATATCCCCATTTCCCTCTTCTTTGAGACCAGGATTCCTTGTGTAATTTCATCCATCTCTTAGTTTTTTTTTTGAATCATTGAGTTCATCACTCAACGTAGTCTAGCAGTTCAGTTCGACTCTATTTGAGAGACCTCGCTTGCTTATTGCAATTCAGAATTGAATTGATTCTATCCTTGATGTATTTGCAATTCAATCCGAATCAATATATCCAAAAGTTTTTATCTCCCCCACCTCCCGTCTTACTTTTTTATAGTATTCAAAATTATACTATAACGCTTGATATTTATTCTTTTTTTCTAATCAGAATTAGCAATTTTATTTACTCTGACTCTATGTTCCCCTTAGTGAAATATTAATCCTCAAATTATTAACAAATAATAAAGTCTATAATGATCGAATGAAAATACCAATAAATTCTATAATTTTATTTTTTAATATCCTATAGTTAAGCATATCAAGCTAACTTTATCTTTAAGAAGTTTTAGTATTTTTTTATTTTTATAAGTATAACTTCAAATTTAGAACTAGTTAATAGCTAAGATTAATAACTAATATCTGAGATTTTACGGATTTCCTATACTATACCTATTTCTATTTGTTACACTATTTCCGTTATGTAAGCCCACTTAGCTCAGAGGTTAGAGCATCGCATTTGTAATGCGAGGGTCATCGGTTCAAATCCGATAGTCGGCTTTTTTTTCTCTATCGATGTTCTACGAACAAGAATCTCTTTTTTTCCGAATTAAATGGAGAATCCAGGATCTTTTATGTTTTTTACCTTACAATTTTGCTAGATACAAAACAATAAAATAAATAATATATATACAAAAAAAAAAGATTTTGATGAAATTCCATTTTTTGGGGTACTTTAGTTGATTTTACTCTGTTTATCCTGTAGTTTAATTCAGTTTTAATTTCGATGTATTCTGTAATGTAAATACAATGAAATTAATTGTGTAAAATGAAATTTCAATAAAATAAAAAAAGGAGTCTTCATGTCCCGTTATCGAGGACCTCGTTTAAAAAAAATACGCCGTCTGGGAGCTTTACCAGGACTCACTAGAAAAACACCTAAATCCGGAAGTAATCTTAAAAAAAAATTCAATTCTGGGAAAAAGGAGCAATATCGTATTCGTCTTCAAGAAAAACAGAAATTGCGTTTTCATTATGGTCTGACAGAACGACAATTACTTAGATATGTACATATCGCTGGAAAAGCAAAAAGGTCAACAGGCCAGGTTTTACTACAATTACTTGAAATGCGTTTGGATAATATCCTTTTTCGATTGGGTATGGCTTCAACCATTCCTGGGGCCCGCCAATTAGTCAACCATAGACATATTTTAGTTAATGGTCGTATAGTCAATATACCAAGTTTTCGTTGCAAACCCCGAGATATTATTACTACGAAAGATAACCAAAGATCAAAAGGTCTGGTTCAAAATTATATTGCTTCATCGGACCCGGGGAAATTGCCAAAGCATTTGGCGATTGACACGTTGGAATATAAAGGACTAGTAAATAAAATCCTAGATAGGAAGTGGGTCGGTCTCAAAATAAATGAGTTGTTAGTTGTAGAATATTACTCTCGTCAGACTTGAACTTAACGAAAAAAGGAAAGGTTCATAGAATTTTC
Organism: Triticum urartu; assembly: GCF_056163025.1. Lineage (NCBI taxonomy): Eukaryota > Viridiplantae > Streptophyta > Magnoliopsida > Poales > Poaceae > Triticum > Triticum urartu. Next base: position 22,559 of record NW_028261065.1, on the reverse strand, counting down.
TTCCCCTTCCCCTTTCCCCGAACTAAATCGCCCTAAGACCATTACCATTAATTTGTATTTTCCCATCAACTAGCTAAAATTGATTAACCCTAGGATTAGGATCCTTTTTTCTTTTTTCCTCTATGTGTATTTTACATACCACAGTAATTTGCTATAGAGAATTTCTAATTTCTATTAAATCAAAATAAGATAATATAAGATATTATATTATTGCTGGAAAAAATTGTTATTTGATTTGATACATTGTGATCCTTAACGTTGATGAATTAAGAAAAACGGAAAGAGAGGGATTCGAACCCTCGGTAAACAAAAGTCTACATAGCAGTTCCAATGCTACGCCTTGAACCGCTCGGCCATCTCTCCTACATAACTTATTATGGAAAATAAACTGAGTGAATAGCGAGTTTTCTTATTCCTGCAGTACAGGTACAACCGCAACCACTCGGGGGTTCCATAGTTCTATTGGAAAAATTCCTTTTGATCTAAGTGGAAGGATACAGGATTTTTTACTAGAAATTGCGCTCGCTATAAAATAAAAGTTTTAATTTGGGTTTTCCCGCAACTAAAGAAAAAGAAAATGGAAGAATTCTTCTTATTGCATAATAAAATAAAGAAACCTTAGAATTCCGTTTGCATAAGATACGCTACACCATACTATCGAAATCAAAAATAGGGTATGAGACAATTAATAACTTTGAAAACACGAAATAGTTGATAACATAAGTTGTTGTTCAGAAATAGGAAAGTGGAATGAAATCCAGTCTTAGTCAAATATTTCATATCTCTTCGTGTCCAAGCAGAAGGAAAAGGATACAATTTGAGCTGAGCGGAAAATCCATATCTCTCTTATCCATTTAAAGCATATGGATTTAGAGTAGAGCATATGGATCAATCTATTTATAATTATAAGAATCGAATGTGTTTGTTTTTATGTTATTTTGTGAAGGAATGAAAACAATTCTATATAGAATGGGTTGGGAATTATGCCTAGATCCCGTGGAAATGGAAATTTCATTGATAAGACCTCCTCAATTGTAGCCAATATTTTATTGCGAATAATTCCGACAACCTCAGGAGAAAAAAAGGCATTTACTTATTATAGAGATGGTGCGATTTGACTCTTTTTTTTGCTTTTTTTTAGCCCTACCTATACCTCAGTCTTACGAAAAAGAGAGGGGGGTTGGCATAGAGAGAACCAAATTTGTAAAGCAAACAAACCCACGCTTCGGGAAGGTGAGGCGAACTAACAATTCCTTCCGTCGTGTATCCTCGATTGATGCGGCTTCAGATACTTCAATTGTAGATTTGAGTATTGAGCGAAAGGTTACACCTACAGGATATGGTATGGTATGGATTACAGGCCAATCCTACTCTATTAGTATCCGTAGGCAGCATAGGGGAGAAAAGCACTACACCTAGAAATAGGAATCAACAAGAGAAAAACTTTGTTAGAAATTACCCCTTTCCTGATCGGTATCAGGGCTGGGAAGAATGGTTGGGATAACAAACAACCATCAGGTTTGTACTTTGGATACCCCTATAACCATCAAAGATCGTTGAAGTAGCTAATTCCTCTAAATAGGAGGCGTTGAGAACAAAGAAATTATTGGAGCTATCGTTTTCCTCTAGCATTAATAGAATTCATTGGTGTTAAGAAAAACCTCTTGTGGGAAGGTTGGCTAGAGATTTCTTGGAAAAATACCAGCCCCTTTCGGTTCATAATGAGACGGGACTAATTCTATTTTGATTCTATAGATTATTTCGCTTAGTACTATTATGTACAGAAGGGAGGAGCCGTATGAGATGAAAACCTCATGTACGGTTTTGGAACGGAGATTTTTTGAATAGAATGAACGACCGTAACGGATGTTGGCTCAATCCGAAGGAAATTATGCGGAAGCTTTGCAAAATTATTATGAAGCTACGCGACTAGAAATCGATCCCTATGATCGAAGTTATATACTCTATAACATAGGCCTTATACACACAAGCAATGGAGAGCATACAAAGGCTTTGGAATATTATTTCCGGGCACTAGAACGAAACCCCTTCTTACCGCAAGCTTTTAATAATATGGCCGTGATCTGTCATTACGTGCGACTATCTCCACTATAGAAAGAAAAAAAAAAAAGAGAGGATCAAATTTTCTAGTAAATACTAGAAAAAAAGGGCTTTCTACATAGGGATCGTAAAAACAACGATTTTTCCCTATCAGCTGTAGGAAGGAAGGACACTTCACGAGAATCAAAAAACGAAGAAAGTATGGCCTATACTACTACTCTATGGATAAAGTTTCTCAAATTGATAGAGAAAGCACCGTAAAGATCAATTAGTGAGCGACTGGGTCGATACAACTAAAAAAAACTGCTTACTTATCCCATGATATGGGGCAAAATTTAGGAATCCGCTTATGTAATAGAGCCGATCCACTAAGGGATTAAGCAGCGGTGTAGTATCAGATCCCAAAGATAGTAAGTTCTTTTTTCTTTCTTATGGAAAAAAGTCTTTTTCAAGGATTCTATAGAGATTTCATATATGAAACCGGGATAGTTACCTCTCAGAAAATTTGAACGAAGGCTCTATATCTATCTATGCTTCATTCTTCTGAAGGTGGGAAAAAAGATCAAACTGATTATTGATAAAAATTAGGGTTTGAAACTTAGGTAATTAATTTCTTCTGCTTAACCCAAGAACAAATTGGATCGATTTTTGATAAATCGAATTCAGTTAAGATAGGGGAAATTCAGATAGCAATTTCTGAGCCGTATGAGGTAGGAAACTCTCAAGTACGGTTCTAAGGGAAGGAACTTCCTATTCCGACCGAGGAGAACAGGCCATTCTACAGGGTGATTCGGAAATTGCGGAAGCTTGGTTTGATCAAGCTGCTGAATATTGGAAACAAGCTATAGCGCTTACTCCGGGAAATTATATTGAAGCACAGAACTGGTTGAAGATTACGAAGCGCTTTGAATTTGAATAAGACCATGCTCCTTCTTTTTCATAAAATGGGTGGTTTGGTTGTTGATCCATTAATCAAATAAATTAGGTCGTAAGATCGAATCAAGAATTTCATTATATCCATTTCTTATACCTTCTATTTTATATGATATTTCATAAGAATAAACCATAGGGATAGGGTCTAGAATAGAAGTAATAAAGTGAATAAAAAGAGGGGGCAATCTAAATATTGCTAATATATTAGGACCATCTTATTAATAATTCTAATGAGTTATCTTGGAATTTAGAATCAAATAAAAAACCCTATATTATGCTCAAGGAAAGTAGATATAGATAGGAGCTTATGCCCTCAAAAAAAATACACTAGTTTCTTAAATTAAAAATAAAAAAGATTTTTTTCTTACGTCGAGAAATATTTGTTTTTCAAGATAAACAATGTCCGTTAGGCACCTAATCTTTATGTCATAATAGACCCGAACACTTGCCTCGGATTGACTTCAATATATAATTGCTCCAGTGAATAACTAAAAAAAAAATAGAAGGATGGTAGATAGTAAAGAAAAGAACTAATCACAATATCTATCTTTCAAAATCTATCTTTCAAAATCTATCTTTCAAAATATATATCTTTCAAAGATTCACTAAAAAGACAGTTGGCGGGTCTCTTTGTATGTCTTGTCCGGAAAGAGGAGGACTTAATGATTATTCGTTCGCCGGAACCAGAAGTAAAAATTGTTGTGGATAGGGATCCTGTAAAAACATCTTTTGAGGAATGGGCCAGACCCGGCCATTTCTCAAGAACACTAGCTAAGGGCCCTGATACTACCACTTGGATCTGGAACCTACATGCTGATGCTCACGATTTCGATAGTCATACTGGTGATTTGGAGGAGATTTCTCGAAAAGTCTTTAGTGCTCATTTCGGGCAACTTTCCATTATCTTTCTTTGGTTGAGTGGCATGTACTTTCATGGCGCCCGTTTTTCCAATTATGAAGCATGGCTAAGTGATCCTACTCACATTGGACCCAGTGCTCAGGTAGTTTGGCCTATAGTAGGGCAAGAAATATTGAATGGTGATGTAGGCGGGGGTTTCCGAGGAATCCAAATAACCTCTGGTTTTTTTCAGCTTTGGCGAGCATCTGGAATAACTAGTGAATTACAACTCTATTGTACTGCAATTGGTGCATTGATTTTTGCAGCGTTAATGCTTTTTGCTGGTTGGTTCCATTATCACAAAGCCGCTCCCAAATTGGCCTGGTTCCAAGATGTAGAATCCATGTTGAATCACCACTTAGCGGGATTATTAGGACTTGGGTCTCTTTCTTGGGCGGGGCACCAAATTCATGTATCTTTACCAATTAACCAATTTCTTGACGCTGGGGTGGATCCTAAAGAGATACCACTTCCTCATGAATTTATCTTGAATCGGGACCTTTTGGCTCAACTTTATCCTAGTTTTGCCGAAGGAGCAACCCCTTTTTTCACTTTAAATTGGTCCAAATACGCAGAATTTCTGACTTTTCGCGGAGGACTAGATCCAGTAACCGGTGGTCTCTGGCTGACCGATATTGCGCACCATCATTTAGCTATTGCTATTCTTTTCCTAATCGCAGGTCATATGTATAGGACCAATTGGGGTATTGGCCATGGACTTAAAGATATTTTGGAGGCTCACAAGGGCCCATTTACAGGACAAGGCCATAAGGGTCTTTATGAAATCTTAACAACGTCATGGCATGCTCAATTATCTCTTAACCTAGCTATGCTAGGCTCTACAACCATTGTTGTAGCTCATCATATGTATTCTATGCCTCCCTATCCATACCTAGCTACTGACTATGGTACACAACTTTCCTTGTTCACACACCACATGTGGATTGGCGGATTTCTAATAGTCGGTGCTGCTGCACATGCAGCAATTTTTATGGTAAGAGACTATGATCCAACTACTCGATACAACGATCTATTAGATCGCGTCCTTAGACACCGCGATGCAATCATATCCCACCTTAACTGGGTATGTATATTTCTAGGTTTTCACAGTTTTGGCTTGTACATTCATAATGATACCATGAGTGCTTTAGGCCGTCCACAAGATATGTTTTCGGATACTGCCATACAATTACAACCTATCTTTGCTCAATGGGTACAAAATATCCATGCTACTGCGCCTGGCGTAACAGCTCCTGGTGCAACAACAAGTACTAGCTTAACGTGGGGAGGCGGCGAGTTAGTAGCAGTAGGTGGCAAAGTGGCTTTGTTACCTATTCCATTAGGAACCGCAGATTTTTTAGTCCATCACATTCATGCATTTACCATACATGTGACTGTATTAATACTTTTGAAAGGTGTTTTATTTGCTCGGAGTTCCCGTTTGATACCCGATAAAGCAAATCTAGGTTTTCGCTTTCCTTGCGATGGGCCTGGCCGAGGGGGAACATGTCAAGTATCCGCCTGGGATCATGTTTTCTTAGGTTTATTCTGGATGTACAATGCAATTTCGGTAGTCATTTTCCATTTCAGTTGGAAAATGCAGTCGGATGTTTGGGGTACTATAAGTGATCAAGGGGTGGTAACTCATATTACAGGGGGAAACTTTGCACAGAGTTCCATTACGATTAATGGGTGGCTTCGAGATTTCTTGTGGGCACAGGCATCGCAAGTCATTCAGTCTTATGGTTCTTCATTATCTGCATATGGTCTTTTTTTCTTAGGTGCTCATTTTGTCTGGGCCTTCAGTTTAATGTTTTTATTCAGCGGCCGTGGTTATTGGCAAGAACTCATTGAATCTATCGTTTGGGCTCATAACAAATTAAAAGTTGCTCCTGCTACTCAGCCTAGAGCCTTGAGCATTATACAAGGACGCGCTGTAGGAGTAACCCATTACCTTCTGGGTGGAATTGCCACGACATGGGCATTCTTCTTAGCGAGAATTATTGCAGTAGGATAGTGGCTAGGAGGATTTGAAAGGCATTATGGAATTAAGATTTCCCAGGTTTAGCCAAGGCTTAGCTCAGGACCCCACTACTCGTCGTATTTGGTTTGGTATTGCTACCGCACATGATTTCGAAAGTCATGATGATATTACTGAAGAACGTCTTTATCAGAACATTTTTGCTTCTCACTTTGGGCAATTAGCAATAATCTTTCTATGGACGTCCGGAAATCTGTTTCATGTAGCTTGGCAAGGAAATTTTGAATCATGGATACAGGATCCTTTACACGTAAGACCTATTGCTCATGCGATTTGGGATCCTCATTTTGGTCAACCCGCTGTGGAAGCCTTTACTCGAGGAGGTGCTGCTGGTCCAGTGAATATTGCTTATTCTGGAGTTTATCAGTGGTGGTATACAATAGGATTACGCACCAATGAGGATCTTTATACTGGAGCTCTTTTTCTATTATTTCTTTCTACGCTGTCCTTAATAGCGGGTTGGTTACATCTACAACCCAAATGGAAACCAAGCCTTTCGTGGTTCAAAAACGCGGAATCTCGTCTCAATCATCATTTGTCAGGACTTTTCGGGGTAAGTTCTTTGGCTTGGACAGGACATTTAGTTCATGTTGCTATTCCCGCATCCAGGGGGGAGTACGTTCGATGGAATAATTTCTTAGATGTATTACCCTATCCCCAGGGGTTGGGACCCCTTTTGACGGGTCAATGGAATCTTTATGCCCAAAACCCTGATTCGAGTAATCATTTATTTGGTACCGCTCAAGGAGCGGGAACTGCCATTCTAACTCTTCTTGGGGGATTCCATCCACAAACACAAAGTTTGTGGCTGACCGATATGGCTCACCATCATTTAGCTATTGCATTTATTTTTCTCATTGCCGGTCACATGTATCGAACTAACTTCGGAATTGGGCACAGTATTAAAGATCTTTTAGAAGCGCATACTCCTCCGGGGGGTCGATTAGGGCGTGGGCATAAGGGCCTTTATGACACAATCAACAATTCGATTCATTTTCAGTTAGGTCTTGCTCTAGCTTCTTTAGGGGTTATTACTTCCTTAGTAGCTCAACATATGTACTCTTTACCTCCTTATGCATTCATAGCACAAGACTTTACTACTCAAGCTGCTTTATATACTCATCACCAATATATTGCAGGGTTCATCATGACAGGGGCTTTTGCTCATGGAGCTATTTTTTTCATTAGGGATTACAATCCGGAACAGAATGAGGATAATGTATTGGCAAGAATGTTAGACCATAAAGAAGCTATCATATCTCATTTAAGTTGGGCTAGCCTCTTTCTAGGATTCCATACCTTGGGCCTTTATGTTCATAACGACGTCATGCTTGCTTTTGGTACTCCAGAAAAGCAAATCTTGATCGAACCTATATTTGCCCAATGGATACAATCTGCTCATGGCAAGACGACATATGGGTTCGATATACTCTTATCTTCAACGAATGGCCCCGCTTTCAATGCGGGTCGAAGCCTATGGTTGCCCGGATGGTTGAATGCTGTTAATGAGAATAGTAATTCGCTTTTCTTAACAATAGGACCTGGGGATTTCTTGGTTCATCATGCTATTGCTCTAGGTTTGCATACAACTACATTGATTTTAGTAAAGGGCGCTTTAGATGCACGCGGTTCCAAATTAATGCCAGATAAAAAGGATTTTGGATATAGTTTTCCTTGTGACGGCCCAGGGCGCGGTCGGTACTTGTGATATTTCTGCTTGGGACGCATTTTATTTGGCAGTTTTCTGGATGTTAAATACCATTGGGTGGGTTACTTTTTATTGGCATTGGAAACATATCACATTATGGCAGGGCAACGTTTCACAATTTAATGAATCCTCCACTTATTTGATGGGATGGTTAAGAGATTACCTATGGTTAAACTCTTCACAACTTATCAATGGATATAATCCTTTTGGGATGAATAGTTTATCGGTATGGGCGTGGATGTTCTTATTTGGACATCTTGTTTGGGCTACTGGATTTATGTTCTTAATTTCCTGGCGGGGGTATTGGCAGGAATTAATTGAGACTTTAGCATGGGCTCATGAACGCACACCTTTAGCTAATTTAATTCGCTGGAGAGATAAGCCCGTGGCTCTTTCCATTGTGCAAGCAAGATTGGTTGGATTAGCTCACTTTTCCGTGGGTTATATATTCACTTATGCAGCTTTCTTGATTGCCTCAACATCAGGCAAGTTTGGTTAATTTAGTTTGTTTTTTTGTACTGTATCAGCACCTAGTTCATTACTCTTGATAGAGAGGGAGGATCTGCCTTTTTAGATTTCTTTTTCTATTTATTTTTCCATCTAGGATTAGAACCGTATACTTGGTAATAATAGCAACGACACATTATGGCAAAAAAAAGTTTGATTCAGAGGGAGAAGAAGCGGCAGAAATTAGAACAGAAATATCATTTGATTCGTCAATCTTTAAAAAAAAAGATAAGAAGCAAAGTTTCTCCCTTGAGTTTGAGTGAAAAAACGAAAATGCGAGAAAAATTGCAATCCCTACCGCGTAATAGTGCACCTACACGCCTTCATCGACGTTGTTTTTTGACCGGAAGACCTAGAGCTAACTATCGACATTTTGGGCTATCCGGACACGTACTTCGAGAAATGGTTTATGAATGTTTGTTACCGGGTGCAACAAGATCCAGTTGGTAAGGATAAAATACCCTTTCGTATTTGTATGGATTTCTGGAATTGATAATCATAGAGGAGCCCTCTTTACCATTCTGTATAAATGGACTATTCTATTTGTATAGATATTGGTAGAGGGGCGTATCCAACCCTCTTTTATCCACTAGTTACCCCTCTTTAGTTTAAGAGTATAGAGCAGTTTGGTAGCTCATAAGGCTCATAACCTTGGGGTTGCGGGTTCGATTCCCACTACCGCCTCCATACTCCTTCTTTATGATATATGCATGATATAATATATACATCATGCATTTGTATCTGGATTTTTTGATTTCCTAAAAGAGTTTTGGTCTAACAGTTTTTTCTCGGAAGAAGCAAAAAAATAAAAGAAAGAATAAAATATGAAAGAAAAGCGTCCATTGTCTAATGGATAGGACAGAGGTCTTCTAAACCTTTGGTATAGGTTCAAATCCTATTGGACGCAATCTTATTTCTATCTATTCTTTAAATAACTATACTAAACTAAAAACAAAGAAAACTTTTTTGCATGATTCAAATGAAAAAGCTTTCTCAACGATTCCTATTCTACTAACAAGAGTAGACATGCAAAATTTATTTGTTACTGAAGAGAAAACCGTTCCAGCTGTTCCTGAATAGCTTCCTTCAAAAGGATTTCCGCTTGCTCGGTGAATGTCTTGCTAGAAGATATAATTTCTTGGAATTGAGGTTTAGTATCTTTTAGATGTTTACGTAACTCATCCAGAAATTTATTTACCTGTTCAATTTCTAACGAATCAAGATATCCTCTTGTTCCGGTATAAATAGTAGCTATCTGCTCTTCCACTGGGAGAGGATTTGCCTGGGATTGTTTAAGCAATTCCCTTAATCGTCGACCCCTTGCCAATTGATTCTGACTTGTTTTATCGAGAGCAGAGGCGAATTGTGCAAAGGCTTGTAACTCTGCGAATTGCGCTAGTTCCAATTTTGATTTGCCAGCTACTTGTTTCATGGCTTTAATTTGAGCCGCGGATCCTACTCTGGAAACAGAAATACCCACATTAATAGCGGGTCGAATTCCGGCATTGAATAGATCCGCAGATAAGAATATTTGTCCATCTGTAATGGAGATTACATTAGTAGGAATATAGGCGGAAACGTCTCCAGATTGAGTCTCAACTATTGGTAAAGCGGTCATACTTCCTTCGCCTAAAAGAGAATTTAATTTAGCGGCTCTTTCTAAAAGGCGTGAATGCAAATAAAAAACATCCCCTGGATAAGCCTCACGTCCGGGAGGTCTTCTTAATAGAAGGGACATTTGGCGATAAGCTTGTGCCTGTTTGGAGAGATCATCATAAATTATTAAAGTATGCCGTTCGCGGTACATAAAATACTCAGCCAGGGCTGCTCCCGTATAAGGAGCGAGGTATTGTAATGTAGCAGGTGAATCCGCCATTTCAGCTACTACAATAGTGTATTCCATGGCCCCCTCCTCATGGAAAGTAGTTACTACTTGAGCTACGGAGGATGCTCTTTGACCGATAGCTACATAAACACATATTACACCTTGCCCTTTTTGATTGAGAATTGTATCTGTGGCTACTGCTGTTTTGCCAGTCTGTCTGTCCCCAATAATTAACTCTCGCTGACCGCGCCCTATAGGGATCATCGAATCGATAGCAATAAGCCCTGTTTGAAGAGGTTCGTATACGGAACGCCTGGAAATTATACTTGGAGCAGGAGATTCAATTAAGCGAGATTCGGAAGCTATAATTTCGCCTTTCCCATCAATAGGTTTAGCCAGAGCATTTACAACACGACCCAAGTAAGCCTCACTCACGGGTATCTGAGCAATTCTTCCTGTTGCTTTTACAAAACTTCCCTCTTGTATCATCAACCCATCGCCCATTAATACAATCCCAACATTTTTGGATTCCAAATTCAGAGCAATACCCCTAGTACCTTCTGCAAATTCGACTAATTCACCTGACATTATTTCACCAAGACCTATAATACGAGCAATCCCATCCCCCACTTGAACTACGCGACCTATATTCTCAATCCCTACTTTCCTATTATATTGTTCAATACGTTCGCGGAGAATTTTATGAATTTCGTCGACTCGAAGGGTTGCCATTAGTGTTTCTTGACTCTTTTTTCGGAAGCAAGGGGAAAAATAATGCCTAAATTCTAAACGAAAGTAGAAGTTCAAGGCCTAATTAATTTAATTATTTCTTCCATTCCAGGGACCCGAGAATGCCAATATTAGCACGAATCGTACGGAAATGTAACTCGGTATTCAAACAACTATTCAGAGTTCCTAGAGCTCCTTGTACGGCCTGTTGGAAAACCCGCTGTCGGACCTGATTCATTGCCCTTTGTTTTTCAAAATAAAGGGTTTCGTTTTTAGACTTTTCCAATTGTTCCAACTAATAGAAGTAGCATTAATCAAATTTGCTTTTTCTCGTTCTATCTCAGAGTATCCATTCATTCGATACTCATCCGCTTCTAGTTCGACTTTCTGTAATCGAATCCGAGCTTTTTCGAGTTGCTCAATGGTCCCTCTACGCAATTCTTCTGAATTTCGAATAGTACTCAAGATCCTCTGTTTTCGATTATCTAATAAATCTTTTAATGAAAGTAGATTATTTTGTAAGTTTACAACTTTTATGATCTCTTCCCGAACCAAACATGAATCTTTCGATTCATTTGGCTCTCACGCTCCTTTTTTTTTTTCTATAGCTATTTCCATATCTTTTTTTTAAGTAATGAGCCTATCCTCTATCTTCTTTTTTATGTTTATATTTCAATATACCGAAACCTATATAAGACTAGATAAATATTAAGAGGACTCTTCCGCCTAGATAAAAATATATCATGGTCAGCAAAGTTGTTTCTTTATTTTTATTTGCCCTCTAGTTAATAATTTCAATTTCATTAAGAAAAACTAACTAAATAAATGGAAAATGAAAATTAATAGAATTCTTTTTTATTTTTTTTTTCTTCAAATCCAAAAAATTTCTCTTTTTTATACATAGGTCGTCGATTCGGCATTGGTTAAAAAAGGGCAGGGTGCCCCCTTTTTTTTCTAGTAAATAGTTCAAACCATTTTATCGATATGAGTGTTCTATATCAGATAAATTTTACATTAGCTATTTCCCGTTTAAATTGGTACTAATACTAATATAGTTGTAGAAAGAGTACCTCTTTTTGCCTGGACTTCAAGCAGTTTAGCTTTAACCGTGTTAATGGTCTCACATTCTTGGTTTATAGAGAATCAAAGTTGATTTACCAATGAGTCGCGAAATGCTATGGTTCTTCCATATGATTTCTGAATTTATTCAGAAGTAATTCGTCGAGATCGTGCACCCTTTTCTTATTTATCCGAAAAATACTAAAAAATATTATAAAGTGCAGCCGGATAGATCCAATCTATTCTTGAAATAGACAACTCGCACACACTCCCTTTCCAAAAAAAATCAAAACACCAACCACTACAGTTAGATTTATTAGATTTGTTGCTAAAATATCGGTATTAAGCCCGAAACTGCCAGCGGATGGCCAGTGAGCTAAAAAAACGAAAGAATGGGTTACATTTTTCATATGCTCTCCTCTTATAGATAGGACGAACAAAGAACAAAGTTTTTCGATCACTTACTTCGCTCGCCCTTTTTTGATCGGTTTTTTTAATGCAAATAGATTCAATCTAGTAATTTCTTTTAGATTAAGTCTTACGTCTTGTTTGACCGGTGAAAGACTTCCTTTGTTGAAATGTTCTGTTCCCAAAATTCCTAAAATAAAAGGAAAAAACTTTCCACTTTCCTAAACTAAGGACGGGAAATAAGAAGGTGAGCATATCTTCTAAATTAATAATACTCAACTCAGCCCTTCCTAGAATGGGGTATTATCTGTCCCGATAAATAGATAATTCCAGGAGTAATAAATAGGAGTAAATTAAATAAAGTATTGATATAATTGGAATTGTGGAAGCAAATACCAATTTACTAAAAAAAGAAAAAAGTATCTAATCGAAATCGAAAGAATTTTTTTTTTAAGATTAAACAAAAGGGTTCGCAAATAAAAGCGCTAGTGCCACAACTAGTCCATAAATTGTTAAAGCTTCCATAAAAGCTAGACTAAGCAATAAAGTACCTCGTATTTTACCTTCTGCTTCTGGCTGTCTCGCAATACCTTCTACAGCTTGTCCTGCAGCAGTACCTTGACCAACTCCAGGTCCAATAGAAGCAAGCCCTACGGCCAATCCAGCAGCAATAACAGAAGCAGCAGCAATTAGTGGATTCATGGTGAGTAGTTCCTCGTGTCAAAAAAAAGAAATGGTTAAGGATACAATCAACCAATAAATTCTTACTTCTAAGCTCTATTGGGGAGAAGTAAAGTAACTAAAAAGTACAAATTGAAATCAAATTGAAATGATAATGTGAATTGTCCGAACTACATAGAAGGGAATTCCATATCCATATATCGGATTAGATAATGAATCTAACCTAGGAATATATAATATAATATCCTATATATATACATTTGTTTCTTCTATTTTGTTTGCATATTTTCTCATTTTCTATTGAATCGGATTCTAAAATCATTGCTTAAAGTGGAAACCTGCATAAAAGAGGACTCCACTTATAGACATTAAGGATATTATAGTATAGATCTAGCCTGACTCCACCCTCCTTAATGCATATATACTTTGAAAATTCCATAATATAGTCTATTCTATTCTCTCTCCTACAACTCTAGGCTATATATTCATACGCATTTCTAACTATTTTTTTGCAACCAAGCAGATTATCTGGAACCATGCATGAATTGAGCTAAGCTGCAAAAAAAAAAAATACTATTTCCAAAAAGAGTCAATTCAATGATGACCCTCCATGGATTCACCTATATAGGCTGCGGCTAATGTTGCAAAAATAAGAGCTTGAATACCGCTTGTAAATAATCCAAGAAACATGACCGGTATAGGGATTACTAAGGGGACTAAAGAAACAAGAACAACAACGACTAATTCATCCGCCAATATATTCCCGAAAAGTCGAAAGCTAAGCGATAATGGTTTTGTGAAATCTTCTAGGATGTTAATTGGTAAAAGGATTGGAGTTGGTTTAATATATTTCTCGAAATAGCTCAATCCTTTTTTGCTAAGACCAGCATAAAAATATGCCGCTGACGTGAGTAAAGCTAAAGCAACAGTAGTATTTATATCATTCGTGGGCGCTGCTAATTCCCCATGGGGTAACTCTATAATTTTCCAAGGTAAAAGAGCACCCGACCAATTCGAAACAAAAATAAAAAGGAACATAGTTCCAATAAAGGGAACCCAGGGACCATATTCTTCTCCAATCTGAGTTTTGCTCAAGTCTCGAATAAACTCAAGGACATATTCAAAAAAATTCTGACCGTCGGTCGGGATGGTTTGTGGATTCCGAACAGCTATGACAACTGAACCTAGCAAGATAGTAATTTGGGCATGGAATTTGGAACCTCCTATTTGCCAATAGAAGTGTTGGCCTACTTCTACACCCGATATATCGTATAACCCCTTGAGTGTTTTAATGGAACAAGGTATAATATTCATATTGTCCTCTGATAAAAATTGAACTTCAAAAAAGGAATTCTTTTGATTCAACCATCTCTTTCTCAACTCAGCAACTTGAAGTATTAATCTTATATTTAGGATACCAAGAAAGCACATCAGATCATAATATATATCAATACCCTCTAATATATATCAATATTCCCCTTCTTTTTTCTATGCAAAAAAAATTCTATGCAAAAAAAAAGATATAGTAAAGTAAGTGATTCCATAAATTTACGCAGTTGCCCAAGAATTCACCTATATATTCTCTTAATCAACGATTTCTTATATAGAGAGAACGGCCCTCACAAATTGAAAATACAAATTTGTTAAGAATCAATCGAATTGAAGTCATAGTGTCATCGTTGGCTGGAATCGATATATTCGCGAGATCCGGGTCACAATTTGTATCGACTAAAGAAATAGTAGGAATCCCCAAAATGGCACATTCCCGAAGAGCTATATACTCTTTTTGCTGATCAAGGACGATCACAATGTCTGGCAATCTCGTCATATATTTGATCCCGCCGAGATACCTTTGCAAAGTAGATAATTTTCTCTTCAAGATTGCCACATCTCTTTTTGGGAGATGGTGGAATTTTCCCATTTTTTCTTCTGCTCTTAAGTCTCTAAATTGAGAAAGTCTAGTTTTCGTAATCGACCAATTCGTTAACATACCACTGAACCACTTTTTATTAACATAATGACAACGAGCCCTTATTGCAGCTGATGCTACTAAATCTGTTGCTCTTTTTTGGTACCAACAATTAAGAAACTTTTTCCCTGACTTGCTGCATCAAAAACTAAATCACAAGCTTCTGATAAAAAACGAGCCGTTCTAGCGAGATTTATAATATGAGTACCTTTACGCTTTGCCGAAATGTAAGGGGCCATTTTAGGATTCCATTTCTTAATACCATGACCAAAATGAACTCCTGCTTCTATCATCTCTTTCAAATTAATGTTCCAATATCTTCTTGTCATTTTTTCCACACTTCCTTTTTTTTAATCCTACCATTCCATTACGGAATTTAGTTCTTTTTGAAGATTAAGAAAGATCCGAAATAGCTTGAAATAAATAATAATTGTTCCGAGAGAACCTTGTACTAAGATAAGAGTTGGCCATTGATACATGGTATAAACATAACCACCTTAATGAATTAACTGACTTGTTTTACTTATTAAAATAAAAATCTTAAAAATCTAAAATTTGACCTGTTAGTGTTCTAAGTTCAAAAGTCTAGTAAAGTAAAAAATATTTTTATGGGGGTTCTTATGTCTCATAAAAATTGTTTGTTACGTCAGAATCTGAAGAAACTAATTCTGTATGGAGAAACAAAAAATCTCTCATTTCCGACGCGAATAGATTTTTTTTTTTTATTTCGAAATAAAGGTTCTTGTCTTGTGGGGAACGATGCACAAATTTTTGGAATCCGGTACCAACAGGTATAATCCCCCCCAGAACTACGTTTTCTTTCAAGCCTTTCAACCAATCAATGCGACCTCGTAGGGCAGCTTTTGCTAAAACTCGAGCAGTTTCTTGAAAACTTGCTTCAGATATGAAACTTTGGGTATTCAGGGAAGCCCTTGTTATTCCCAATAAGATTGCCCGATAATAGATCGATTCATCCAAAGCTCGTCCTGCTCGTTCCGCTCGCAATAGTCCGATTAATTCCCCAGGCGAAAAAACATTAGACATTCCATCTTCGGAAACCCGCACTTTTGATGTTACTTGGCGTATAATAATCTCTATATGTCTATTATGGATCTGTACCCCTTGGGATCGATAAACCTTTTGGATTTTATTAACCAAAGAGATACGACTTTGGGCTATGGTTAGCTCAGCTCCAATCAAGAATCCCCAAGGGACCCCAAGAATTCTTGGTATACGCTCATTCCAATCCTCAATTCTCCTTTCGAGATTCGGGGATAATGAATCAATTGAACGCGCTTCAAAGATTTGTTCCACTTTTGGAAGACCTTGCGTTATGTCACTAGATCTCGATTTTTCATATATAAACGTAACTAACCTATCTCCCTTGTAAAGGATTTCTCCATAATGACCATTAACAGTTGCTCCTGTAGTGGCCAAATAAGGTTTAGCTGCTCTTATAACAAAGGAATTCATATTTACAATGAAAATTTGACCGGATTTTTTTATGTGCGATTTAAATAGACATACATTTTCACAAATAAATTGTCCAAGGTGAATTATTGCCAATGTCTCTTCCCAAGAATCATGATGGACAAAGTGACAATTCAAAAGGAATGGATCCAACATTATGTTACTATCGAAATTAGAAATCCTTTTATTTTCATCTATTAAAGAGTATTTAAGTTCTTGAAGTACTTGGAAGGTTTGTTTTAAATTGTCAACGAACAAATATTTTTTTAACAGGATTTTATTATGCGTTAGTAAATAGTAAGATGAAGAAAAATGCGATATACTAGCTACAATAGCGCCTAAGGGCCCAAAAATTTCTCGAATAGGAATTCTAGGATTCCATTCTTTTATCGCATTGGGATGTTTTGAATTCTTGAATAAACCAATTCGAGAACAGTTGGATGCCGACAAAATCATCAAAGAGTGGTATTCTTTATTTCGATTCAACAAAGTGCCAATAGCTTCTGGATGTTGGCTAAGTGATTCAATCTTCGCCTTGGAATAAAAAGAATTGATATTGGCGCGATCTAACCTATTATGGGGAATCGGTCCTGCACTTGTCCTACCATACCTTTTTCGTGTATACGAAATAGTGGACTTGACTAACTCAATTCTTAGGAAATCGCGAATAAGATCATTTGCTCTTACCTCAACAAGGGAAGCACCAGCCTTTTCTTTTTCTTCTTGTTCCCAATTCACTACTAAGCAAGTTCTAACAAATTGACTATTTGTGTGATAAATTCTTTGAGTTAACTTGCTATTTTCATGAGAAATAAAATTGACAAGTCGAATTTGGAGATTATTTTCTTCTTGCAAGAGATCCTGCGGGAAAAGTGTTGCTAAATTTCTTCCTTCGTCCATTTCATATGCCACTGTAGGGCGAACGGAAACAAAATACTTTTCCTTGCTCTTGAGAATTTTTTTCCGTTGAACATAGACCCAATTTTTCCTTTTTTTTGATTCCTTAGAATCTTTTTTTTTGTCTTTCTGGCGGTATCAAACAGCCACCTAATATCTTATCCGCCTCTTCAGGAAAATGAATATCTCCGGAAAATATTTTGAGTTCCGTATGGCTTTTTTTTCTCTTCACTCGGACCAGTCCGCCTAGTCGACTTCTTGTATTTTTTGTGAGTTGTGTATTCACTCCAATAATACTATTGTCAAGTATCTTTAGGGATGAAGATCTCGGCAAGATATGAAGTTCTTGAAGAATGAAAAAAAACCGATCTACTTCTTTTTGGTATTTTAGACTAAATTCTTTTGTTCCTCGATGCTCAATCAAACCCTCTTTTTTTAAGATGGAATCTTCCTCTGGGCTCTCGTATTCGTCCTCTGAATCTTCTTCTGAGTCTTCCTCTAAAGTACCATATTTTTCCTCTGCGCTTTCCCCGGGGCTGCCATATTCGTCTTCTGAGTCTTCCTCTAGAGTTCCATATTCGTCCTCTTGGGTCCTATATTTGCTCTCTGGGCTCCCATATTCCTCTTCTGAGTCTTTCTCTAAAGTCCTATATTCGTTCTCTGGGTTCCCATATTCGTTTTCTGGGCTCCCATATTCGTCTTCTAGGGTTTCATATTCGTATTCGTCTTCTAGGATTCCATATTTAGATTCTTCTAGGGTTTCATATTCATATTCGTCCTCTCGGGTCCTGTATTCGTCTTCTAGGGTCTCATATTCCTCTTCTGAGTCTTCCGCTCGAGTCCTATATTCTTCTTCTAGGGTCCTATATCTAAATTTAACAATTCCTGAACCCTTTTTATCTTTTCTGTATCGGGGATCGTCAAAATAAGCAAAAATAGTATTTCTACGTAAAACACCCATAAGGGGGATTTCAATCGAAATCCCAAAACAGGATATTAGTTCTTTCTCTTGTTCTTGATGATATTGTAATGGAATGACGAACCTATTTCTTCGCTTTTTCGCCAACAAATCTGAATTATCTTGAAAAATAGAAGGATAGATAAAATTCCAATGGCCATTGGACATGATTCGATCCGACGTTGAATAATCAAGAATTTCCCTATCTTTTTTACCATAAGTATTCATTTGATCTTGATCCTTGTGGAGTGAAAAAGACGCTATACTGGATCTGCACATACTTACTGACAATATCCATAAATGGCTTGTTTTTGGTAATCGGCGAAGATTACCATATTGATATTCGGGCGCATGGTAAACATCAGTACTCCAGTGCATTTCGCCGTCTGATTCAGAATAAATATGCTTTTGTACCCTTTCTTTAAAATGTAAAGTGGACGTTCCGGCACGAATCTCCGCAATTACTTGTTCGGATTTTACATATTGATCATTTTGCACTAGAATCAAGCTTTTTGAGGGAATATTCACACTATATAGAATATCTTGACTCTGAATAGTTACATGCAAGTCTATATAACATAGAAAAGCAGGCTGCCCATGACGGGTACGTGTGGGGTGAACCAAATTCTCATTGAATTTTATTTTTCCATTCGAAGGGGATCGTACAAGGTCGGCAGTACCCCCTGTGAATACTCCGCCAGTATGAAAAGTTCTTAATGTTAGTTGAGTCCCTGGCTCCCCAATTGATTGACCTGCAATAATACCTACGGCTTCTCCCAATTCGACCAGATCACTATGAGTAGGACTCCGGCCATAGCATAATTGACAGATCCAAGAAGTGCTTCGGCAAGTAAAGGGGGTTCTAATATATATTGGTTGTGCTCGAAATGGTTGTGCTCGAAAGGCAGTTATGAATCGATTGACTAATCCAATTCCAATATCTTGATTTCGCGCGGCAATGCATCGTGAACCGATATATATATCGTCTGCTAATACACGACCAATTAGTGTTTGGACAAAAAGTTTTTCCGTCATCCCATTTTGAGGACTTACAGAAATACCTCGGATAGTACCACAATCTCTTCTACGCACAATAATATGTTGAACTACTTCAACAAGTCTACGTGTAAGATATCCAGCATCTGCTGTTCGCACAGCAGTATCTACAACCCCTTTGCGGGCTCCATAGCAGGAAATTATATATTCTGTCAAAGAAAGTCCCTCGCGTAAATTGCTTTGAATAGGTAAATCAATCATTTGTCCTTGAGGGTCCGACATTAATCCTCTCATACCTACTAATTGGTGTACTTGAGATGCATTTCCTCTGGCTCCTGAAAAAGACATTAGATAGACTGGATTAGAAGGATCCGTTATCCGAAAATTTGAATTCATTTCTTGTTTCAAATATTCACTTGTCGCATACCATATCTCAACAGATTGGCGTAATTTTTCTACCGCGTGTACAGCCCCATAATAATAGTGTTTCTCCAAAAGAAAACTCTGTTGTTCCGCGTCTTGGACTAACCATCCCTTAGAGGGTATTGTTAAAAGATCCTCGATTCCTAACGAAATCGATGTAGTAGTGGCTTGATGGAAGCCCAGAGTCTTTAGTTGATCCAGTATATGGGATGTATATCCCATTCCAAAATGATCTATTAATCTGCTAATAAGTCGTTTCATACCAGTTCCGTCTATCTCTTTATTATGAAAGACCAGATTGGCCCGTTCCGCCATACATAAGTACCCCCTTTTCGGCTGAGTAGGATTCGACAATTGCTGAGTAGGATTCGACAATGGGCCTGAGTCAGTGATTCGAAAATTTAATTAACTTAATTGCCTCAATCTCAATCTGGATTCGCGTGGCAAATAATGATGATACTAGGGAAATCGGAATGCCCCCCGAAAGGGGAGGGGCATCGCCGAATCTAACTTTCTTGTTTAGGTAGTGTATGAATAGGCCTGACTAAATCCTTGTATGGCTTCCTCTATTTCTCTATAAAAAGAAATATGACCAAGAGTGGTTCGAATGTATATCGAACGAATTTCTTTTTTTCTATTTCCCATTATTAGATAGTGGGCATAAATCTCATGATAAGTCCCCAAAGATTCATATTGAACTTCAATCGGAACTTCTCTTGACCCAATGACGCGTTGATCCAGGTTCCATCGTAGCCACAAGGGACTATCTAAACTGATTAGTTTTTGTCTATAAGCTCCCAGTGCATCATAAGAACTAGAAAAATGGGGTTCTTTATCTTTCCTATATTTAAAATTATTATTATTATTGTAATTTACTTTTAGATTTGGGTAGTTTCTGCAACTATTATATCTATTTGCACAAATACCTCGACGCTTTCCAATCGTTAATACATAAAGCCCGATAAGCATGTCTTGGGTTGGTACGCAAATAGGATCCCCAATAGCGGGAGATAAGAGATTCATATGAGAAAACATAAGTAAACGGGCTTCTGCCTGAGCTTCCAAGGATAAAGGTAGATGAACAGCCATTTGATCTCCATCAAAGTCCGCATTGAAACCCTTACACACTAATGGGTGTAAAGAAATAGTACGCCCCTCTACTAAAGTGGGTTGAAAGGCCTGTATGCCTAATCTATGCAGGGTAGGTGCTCTATTTAACAGTACAGGATGTCCCCGCATAACTTCTTGAAGTATTTCCCATACAATGGGTTCTTTTTCCCAAATTTTCCTTTTAGCAATCCTTACATTAGAAGTGGCGCGTTTCGTGATTAAATCGCGAATTACAAATAGCTGAAAAAGCTTTATTGCTATCTCTAGAGGTAATCCACATTGATGTAATGAAAGCGATTGATGTAATGAAAGCGAAGGACCCACAACAATGACAGAACGCCCCGAGTAATCGACCCGTTTCCCAAGCAGAGTCTCGCGAAACCTTCCCTCTTTACCTTCAATTACATCTGAAAGTGATTTGTATACTTTATTGTGACCATCCCTCGTCGGTTGCCCGCGGGACCCACTATCAAGAAGTGTATCCACGGCTTCTTGTACCAATTTTTCCTGGCACATTACTAAATCTGCTGGCGCTAATTCACTTCTTTTTAATAGATAGGCAAGATTGTTGTTCCGACGGATAACTCTCTTATAAAGTTCATTAATGTCTGAAGTCACTACTTTATCTCCAGACCTATAAACAATAGGTCTCAATTCGGGAGGAAGAACCGGTAATAAGCACAAAACCATCCATTCTGGTTCTACATTTGTTTGAATAAAATGTTTCGCCAATTGCATGCGTCTAATCAAAAAAACTTTTCTTATTCGTCTTTTTCTATCTTCCCACTCATCTCCACTATACCCCTCGTCTTCTAATTCCTTCCATTCGACCAAAGAATTCTCTATAATAATTCGCAAATCCAAATCTGCTAATTGTTCTCTAATAGCACCTGCTCCTGTCGCAATTTCCCGATTTCGAAATGTTGCAAAGCCTGGGGTAGAAAAAAAGGGAGAAATGCTGTGGTTACAGGATGCAATTTCCTCTTCGAATAAACCTCGTAATCGTAAAAAAGTGGGTTTTTTAGTGCTGGGCCTAGCAAAAGAGAAATCGCCGTATACTAGGCCCTCCAACTTCTTAAGAGGTTTATCTAAAAGATTCGCGATATAACTAGGAAGACCTTTCAAATACCACACATGAGTCACGGGACATGCGAGTTTGATGTATCCCATTTGATATCTTCGTATCCGAGAATCCACAAATTCGACCCCGCATTTTTGGCAAAATCTTTCGTCTTCGTTTTCAGCTCCGCTCGCTCGAGAATTGCCACAAGCGCAAATCCCGCTTTTTATGGGTCCAAAGATTCTTTCGCAAAACAATCCATCTTTTTCTGGTTTATCGGTTTTATAATGAAAAGTAGAGGGCCTTGTGACTTCGCCAACGACTTCTCCATTAGGTAGGTTTTTGTTAGCCCAAGCCTTTATTTGTTGAGGGGAAACGAGTCCAATTTGAAGTTGTTGATGTTTATATTGGTCAATCATAAAATAGAAATAAGAAAAGAATTTATATTTATTCCGATCAAACTTCCTCCCTATTAACCTGGAAGTTCTTTTCAGATACAAGGAAATGATTCAGTTCTAGAGCCAAAGATCGTAGTTCTCGAACGAGCACTCGAAAAGATTCTGGAGGATCCTCATGATTAGGTATTCTTTTTCCCCAGATCGTAGCATTAAGTATTTCTTGGCGAGCTATAAGATGGTCAGATTTATAAGTAAGTATCTCTTGTAAAATATGAGCAACACCAAATCCTTCTAAAGCCCAAACTTCCATTTCTCCTACTCGTTGTCCCCCTTGCTTGGCTCTTCCTCTAACCGGTTGTTGTGTAACAAGTGAGTAGGGCCCAGTAGAACGCCCATGAATTTTCTCATCAACTTGATGAATTAATTTT
>NW_028261064.1:0-32500 GCF_056163025.1 Triticum urartu | reverse complement strand
GAAAATGCAAGAAAGGATACTAAATCTCGTCGTTAACTGAATTCTGAATAGAAAGATTAAGAAGAAAAAAAGATTCAAAATAAAGTAAAGGTAGGCGGGGAATAACCTTATTTATGACAAGTTTCAAACTAGTAAAGTATATCCCTAGGATAAAGAAGAAGAAAAGTGGGCTAAGGAAACTCGCAAGGAAAGTTCCAACCGATCGTCTACTTAAGTTCGAGAGAGTTTTCAAAGCACAAAAACGTATCCCTATGTCTGTTTTCAAAGCACAAAGAGTTCTTGACGAGATTCGCTGGCGTTACTACGAGGAAACTGTTATGATACTGAACCTCATGCCCTATCGAGCATCTTATCCCATCTTAAAGTTGGTTTATTCGGCAGCCGCAAATGCTACTCATTATAGGGATTTCGACAAAGCGAATTTATTTATTACTAAAGCCGAAGTCAGTAGGAGTACTATTATGAAGAAATTCAGACCTCGAGCTCGAGGACGTAGTTTCCCCATAAAAAAAAGCATGTGTCATATAACAATTGTACTAAATATAGTAAAGAAATCTAAATAACCTTTAGATCCATCTAAGATTTCGATTCCCAGTAAAAAAAATATAGAATAGAAAAATATGGGACAAAAAATAAATCCACTCGGTTTCAGACTTGGTACAACCCAAAAACACCATTCCTTTTGGTTCGCACAACCAAAAAATTATTCTGAAGGTCTACAGGAAGATAAAAAAATAAGGGATTGTATCAAGAACTATATACAAAAGAATAGGAAAAAGGGCTCGAATAGAAAAATAGAATCAGACTCAAGTTCCGAAGTAATTACACATAATAGAAAAATGGACTCAGGTTCAAGTTCCGAAGTAATTACACATATAGAAATCCAAAAAGAAATCGATACGATCCACGTCATAATCCATATTGGATTCCCAAATTTATTAAAGAAAAAAGGAGCAATCGAAGAATTAGAGAAAGATCTACAAAAGGAAATTAACTCTGTAAACCAGAGATTTAATATTTCTATCGAAAAAGTTAAAGAACCTTATAGACAGCCTAACATTCTTGCAGAATATATAGCTTTCCAATTAAAAAATAGAGTTTCATTCCGAAAGGCAATGAAAAAAGCCATTGAATTAACTAAAAAAGCAGATATAAGGGGAGTAAAAGTAAAAATTGCGGGTCGTCTCGGAGGAAAAGAAATTGCACGCGCCGAATCTATTAAAAAGGGTAGACTTCCCCTCCAAACAATTCGCGCTAAAATTGATTATTGCTGCTATCCAATTCGGACTATCTATGGAGTATTAGGTGTAAAAATTTGGATATTCGTAGACGAAGAATAAGTAATCTTGTCTTCGGATTCTGTCCATTGATAGAATAAAAAATGACAAGAGACTTTTTTCCTGAAATCCCTGCAAAAGAAGAAATTATACCTCTTTCTATAAGATTTAATGAAAATTGATAAATCATTTAATATAATTGCTATGCTTAGTGTGTGACTCGTTATTTTTTTCTTTTTTTTAAGAAAAAAACTTAGTAATTATAGAAAATTAACTAATAACCAACCTATTGCTTCGTATTGTCGAGATCCTAACTAAGAAACAGTCACTATATGAATAAATACCTCTATCATAACATAAATGAGTAGATGTGTCATATAGTTGTAGCAACTGCAATTTTTTCTCTAAAAAAGAAAAGGGATTCTAGGTTGTGAAGCAAAACTAAAGGGATGTGGATAAAGGGAGGGATGATAGAAAGAAGGAAGAGGAAATAAATAAGATATAGGATTCCACTATGTATGGTCTATGAATTACATCATAAAAGGCAATGTGATAAAGCATCAATATAATAAAAATAATAGAGAATTAAAAATTGTAACTTGAAACAAGAACTACAAATTTAAAGCAATAATAAAGAGCCGCCCGGGTTAATAAAACTGAGAAAATTAACTCGGAAAGAAATTTTTTGGAAGCTCCGTTGCGGGATTCAGACCTAACCATTCAAGGAGAAGCAGTGGGAACGACAGAACCTATGATTCCATAGGATTTTATTGAAAAGAATCCTAACACTTCATTGGGTGGGATGGCGGAACAAACCAAAAAAATTGTCTTATTTGGTAAGTTTATAAATTAACAAATAAGACAGGAAAGAGTAAATATTCGCCCGCGAAATTCTTATTGAATTAGAATACTTTACCGCGATTCAATAAGAGTAAAAATAAGGATTTTTTTAAGAAGGATTACATTATCTATAAATATAGAATTTAGATAAATATACACACACATCTGGATATATTCTAGATCTTCTTTTTTGACTATATATTATATTTTTCTGTTTTAACAAATTCAATATAAAAAAAACCGAACTTTTTCTATTATCTATTAATGTGTATCTATCCGTACCGTAATATTTTGGAATATTATGAATTAGAGAAATTTACATGCTTTCTGATTCCATTCGCGAGGAGCTGGATGAGAAGAAACTCTCATGTCCAGTTTTGCAGTAGAGATGGAACTAAGAAAGAGAACCATCGACTATAACCCCAAAAGAACCAGATTTCGCAAACAACATAGAGGAAGAATGAAAGGAAAATCCTGCCGAGGCAATCGTATTTGTTTTGGTAGATATGCTCTTCAAGCACTTGAACCCGCTTGGATCACGGCGAGACAGATAGAAGCAGGACGAAGAGCAATAACACGATATGCACGTCGTGGTGGAAAAATATGGGTACGTATATTTCCCGACAAACCGGTTACACTAAGACCCACGGAAACACGTATGGGCTCGGGAAAGGGGTCCCCCGAATATTGGGTATCCGTTGTTAAACCTGGTCGTATACTTTATGAAATGGGGGGAGTATCTGAAACTGTAGCTAGAGCAGCTATCTCCATAGCTGCCAGTAAAATGCCCATACGAAGTCAATTTATTCGATTAGAGATATAGAACCCTAAAAGGGGTATGGAAGATAAAAAAAAATGCTCGGTTTTTCTTTCTGGAAAGACAATATTTCTTTCATCCTTTTGCATTGAAATAACAAATTGAAATCAAAATAATATGATTCAACCTCAGACCCTTTTAAATGTAGCAGATAATAGTGGAGCTCGAAAATTGATGTGTATTCGAGTCATAGGAGCTGCTGGTAATCAGCGATATGCTCGTATTGGTGATGTTATTGTTGCTGTAATCAAAGACGCATTGCCCCAAATGCCTCTAGAAAGATCCGAAGTAATTCGAGCTGTAATTGTACGTACATGTAAAGAGTTCAAATGCGAAGACGGTATAATAATCCGCTATGATGACAATGCTGCGGTTATAATTGATCAAAAAGGCAATCCAAAAGGAACTCGAGTTTTTGGCGCGATTGCCGAGGAATTGAGAGAATTGAATTTTACCAAAATAGTTTCATTAGCTCCTGAAGTATTATAAATACTAGTAGGCGAAATTGAGACCAAAGAATTAATTTAGTAGATTGTGTTTTACGTATATGTTTTAAAATCCAAAATGAAAAAAAAAAAAAGAAAACATGTTGATTATAGAAAAATTAGGAGGAACCTAGAATTAGAGTCTTATGGGCAAGGACACTATTGCTGATTTACTAACCTCTATAAGAAATGCGGACATGAATAAAAAAGGAACAGTTCGAGTAGTATCTACAAATATTACCGAAAACATTGTTAAAATACTTCTACGAGAGGGTTTTATTGAAAGTGTTCGGAAACATCAGGAACGTAACAGATATTTCTTGGTTTCAACTTTGCGACATCAAAAGAGAAAGACTATAAAAGGAATATATAGAACAAGAACCTTTTTAAAGCGTATCAGCCGACCCGGCTTACGAATTTATACCAACTATCAAGGAATTCCTAAAGTTTTGGGTGGAATGGGAATTGCTATTCTTTCTACTTCTCGAGGAATAATGACAGATCGAGAAGCTCGACTAAACAGAATTGGGGGAGAAGTCTTATGTTATATATGGTAATCGCCCCGCCTATAGTGCTCGAATTCTATCTCGCCCTTCCTATTTTTAAAATAAAAATAGAAAAATAGGAGAAAAAAAATATGACAGAAAAAAAAAATAGGAGAGAAAAAAAAAACCCGAGAGAAGCAAAAGTAACTTTCGAAGGTTTAGTTACGGAAGCCCTACCCAATGGAATGTTCCGCGTTCGGCTAGAGAATGACACCATCATCCTAGGCTATATTTCAGGAAAGATACGGTCTAGTTCTATACGAATACTGATGGGGGATAGGGTCAAAATTGAAGTAAGTCGTTATGATTCAAGCAAGGGACGTATAATTTATAGACTTCCCCATAAGGATTCGAAGCGTATCGAAGACTCGAAGGATAGCGAAGATTTGAAGGATAGCGAAGATTTGAAGGATACCAAAGATTCAAAGGATTAGGTTTTTCTTTTTTTTTCTAGGGTAATAAATTCTAAGTTCTAAAATTCAAGCGAAGAGACTTATTTTTTCCAAAAGATTAGATTCATAGTTTAAAAAAGGATACGGAAATATGAAAATAAGAGCTTCCGTTCGTAAAATTTGTACAAAATGTCGACTGATTCGTAGGCGTGGACGAATTAGAGTCATTTGCTCTAATCCGAAGCATAAACAAAGACAGGGGTAATCTTTCGAAAAAGAACTTTACTTTCTAAAAAGTAAAAAAAAGTACCCGCGGAAATGTTCCAATTCCAAATAAAATAATTTCATTTAAAATAATTAAAGTAAAGGGTTTATTTTACCCTGAAACGGATATCTTTGTATCTTTTTTTCTTTTTTTTATTTCTAACTCATATTTATGAGATAATAAAATATGGCAAAAGCTATACCAAAAATTGGTTCACGTAAGAAAGTGCGTATTGGTTTACGTAGGAATGCACGTTTTAGTTTACGGAAGAGTGCACGTAGAATAACAAAAGGGGTTATTCATGTTCAAGCTAGTTTCAACAATACCATTATAACTGTTACAGACCCACAAGGTCGGGTGGTTTTTTGGTCCTCGGCCGGTACTTGTGGATTCAAAAGCTCAAGAAAAGCATCACCCTATGCTGGTCAAAGAACAGCAGTAGATGCTATTCGTACAGTAGGTTTGCAACGAGCAGAAGTTATGGTAAAGGGCGCTGGTAGTGGAAGAGATGCCGCATTACGAGCCATTGCTAAAAGTGGTGTGCGATTAAGTTGTATACGCGATGTAACACCTATGCCGCATAATGGATGTCGACCGCCTAAAAAAAGACGTCTGTAACAAGAATTAACCCGCTTTCAACTTTCATTTCAAGAGAAATAAACGATTCAATGATAAAATAATAATACTAGTCTATTATGGTTCGAGAGGAGGTAGCAGGATCCACTCAAACACTACAGTGGAAGTGTGTTGAATCAAGAGTAGATAGTAAGCGCCTTTATTATGGTCGTTTCATTCTGTCCCCGCTTAGAAAAGGTCAAGCGGACACCGTCGGTATTGCCTTGCGAAGAGCTTTACTTGGAGAAATAGAAGGAACATGTATCACACGTGCAAAATTTGGGAGCGTGCCGCACGAGTATTCTACAATAGCAGGTATTGAAGAATCCGTACAAGAAATTTTACTAAATTTGAAAGAAATTGTATTGAGAAGTAATCTCTATGGAGTTAGAGACGCATCCATTTGCGTCAAAGGTCCTAGATACATAACTGCTCAAGATATCATCTTACCGCCTTCCGTAGAAATCGTTGATACGGCACAACCTATAGCTAACTTGACAGAGCCCATTGATTTCTGTATTGATTTACAGATCAAGAGAGATCGTGGATATCAGACAGAACTCAGAAAGAACTATCAAGATGGAAGTTATCCTATAGATGCTGTATCCATGCCTGTTCGAAATGTGAATTATAGTATTTTTTCTTGTGGGAATGGAAATGAAAAACACGAGATACTTTTTCTAGAAATATGGACTAATGGAAGTTTAACCCCTAAGGAAGCACTTTATGAGGCTTCTCGTAATTTGATTGATTTATTTCTTCCTTTTCTACACGCGGAGGAAGAGGGCGCTAGTTTCGAAGAAAATAAAAACAGGTTTACTCCACCCCTTTTTACTTTTCAAAAAAGATTAACTAATCTAAAGAAAAACAAAAAAGGAATTCCATTGAATTGTATTTTTATTGATCAATTAGAATTGACTTCTAGAACGTATAATTGTCTAAAAAGGGCCAATATACATACACTATTGGACCTTTTGAGTAAGACTGAAGAAGATCTTCTGAGAATTGACAGTTTTCGTATGGAAGATAGAAAACATATATGGGACACTCTAGAGAAGCATCTCCCAATTGATTTACTTAAGAATAAACTCTCGTTTTAAATCCATTGCAATTTTTTTTCTTCTTCTTTTTCGAGTTAGAATAAAAAGAAAACAATTTAGCATCTTTGGTACAATCTATATTTTCGCGAAATGGATCATAATAAAATGGATTTTAGGTATCTAGGGAAGATTCACTTGGAAGTAACTATTTCCTAGATACCTATGGTACTTCACGGTTGAATGAATCAAAAAATATCTAAAAAAGACCTAAAGTTAATGATTTATCAATGGGTAATGTTGCTCCAATACCTAACCAAAGAGCTACTACAGTACCGATTAAAAAAACGGTCGTAGCTACTGGGCGGCGAAATGGATTTTGGAATTTATTGACATTCTCTAGAAAAGGTACTGTCAATAAGCCTGTTGGCACAGAAACCATTAAAAGAACGCCCAATAACTTATTGGGTACCGTACGGAGTATTTGAAACACGGGAAAGAAGTACCACTCGGGTAATATTTCCAGAGGAGTTGCAAACGGATCTGCCGGTTCACCAATCATTGATGGCTCGAGAACCGCTAAACCTACATTACATGCAATAGTACCTAGAATTACTACTGGAAAAATATATAAAAGATCGTTGGGCCATGCGGGTTCCCCGTAATAATTATGTCCCATCCCTTTAGCTAATTTAGCTCTTAATACAGGATCATTTAAGTCTGGTTTCTTTGTTATTGGGATAGGTGAACTCTTTAGGATCCATCCCCCAAAGGAACCGGACATGAGAATTTATCATCATCCGGCTCGAGCAAGAGTGAAAGAAATAAGACCGCGGAAGATCCTTAATAGAATTAAGGTTTATAATGACTCAATGACTCTAGGCAAGAAAAGCTTTATCAGATTCTCTTTTCCGAAGTTGCACCTACAACTACTCATTGAAAATAATCCTATTCTTATGGGTAAATGCTCAATATCCAAGTGGGCTTACAAATTTGATCATGATCAATTGCTTTGTGGATTGTCTCATGTCTCTTGATTAGTTGGTATTTATCCCCTCAATATCGCAAGTTTCTTACCTCCAAACAAAATATTTACTTGTTACTAATAAAAAATCAAAAAGTTTAGCCTACATTCTTCCTTAGATCCCTTCTTTTACTCCGATAGTATTGCGGATCACAATCGATGCAAAGAAAATGAATGCATTTCCATACTATAATAAAAAGGTAAGTGTAATAAATAGAGAACTGGATCATGTCACATGACTTATTCCATTTCTACTCTATGGGATCTTACGGAGCCTGTTCATGGATGACATGGTTGCGGTATGATCATAGAAGATATTCTCCTCAAGTGAACCAGCCTATCCTTCCTAGGTAGGGGACTTACATGTTGATTGGATGCGGAGACACCTTTGGTTGTGAATTCTAATGTGGCAGATCCAATTCTTTATCTGCATGGCCAAATCAATAATTCAAGTCACACACTCCCATAATCCGCCTTTTTTCTTTCGTAAAATTAACTTCAACTATTTGTATTGTATAAAAATACTTTGGAGTTGAAGAGAAGTATCCAAATGACATGTGTTATTTTACAATAACCCATGCTTGTAGCAATGAAATACCAAAACCTACCCGATATGATATATGATAATTATAATTCTCTATGATATGCCTTCCCTATAAAGGACCCGAAATACCTTGCTTACGTATCATTGGAAAGTGCATTAACATAAATACGGCAGTAAGCAGAGGCAGTACAAAGGTATGTAAACTATAAAAACGAGTCAAAGTGGATTGGCCCACACTAGCACTTCCGCGTAATAACTCCACTAAAGGCGATCCTATTACCGGAATGGCGTCAGGTACACCTGTCACAATTTTGACTGCCCAATAGCCAATTTGATCCCAAGGCAAAGAATAACCAGTTACACCAAATGATGCAGTCAAAACAGCCAAAACCACACCTGTGACCCAAGTTAATTCGCGGGGTTTTTTAAATCCCCCTGTGAGATACACACGAAATACATGCAGGATCATCATTAAAACCATCATACTTGCTGACCATCGATGAACTGATCGGATTAACCAACCAAAGTTGGCCTCGGTCATTATGTATTGAACCGAGGAAAAAGCCTCTGTAACGGTTGGTCGGTAGTAAAAAGTCATAGCAAAACCGGTAGCGACTTGTACTAGAAAACAAGTAAGTGTAATTCCCCCTAAACAATAAAATATGTTGACATGGGGAGGAACATATTTACTAGTTATATCATCTGCAATTGCCTGAATCTCAAGACGTTCCTCAAACCAATCATATACTTTATTGAGATAGGTAACTAACCCGAGTCCCCCTCTAAGAGCCGTATATGAAAATTTCATCTCGTACGGCTCAAGCAGAAACACAAAAATTTTCAACGAATATTAGAAAAAAGGTTCAAAACTTCATCAGCCACTGAATTGGGTCGATTTGCCTTGAAGATATCAAATAAGAAAAATCCGGAATATCTTCTTTGTGATGATAATGCCAAAAAATCTCAAGTTGGCGCGTCTTTCTTTCTTCCTTTCCCTTATGTTGGTCATTAGAGGCTTCTTGACTTTTCTCTTCCCTATAAAGGATTTGTTTTTTTATGCGTAATATAGAAATTATCTTGTTGAGATCCTATGAATCAGTTCAATTAAAACCTTAGATTCATACTAGAGCCACGATGATTTAGTCTCAAGCTAAACAAAAGGCAAGGGTTCTTCGAATAAGAACCGCTTGATAATCATTTATTGAATCAGTGTAATGACTCGACAAAATCGAGAGAAAAAAAGTTGTCTTTTGGGCAAACAAAATTGGAAGGAAGAAAATTTCTTTTTTATTTTTATTTAAGAACTACTTGAATTTTTCAGTCTGGTTGCGAGGTCTTAATAGTGAGTATGAATCATAGTTCCATTTTTTTTTGATCCACTCTATCTATTTCGTGTTCCAGATACTAGAATAAATAATATCTGACGAATTAGAATCATCTTGATAGAGATAACAGGCCCTTTCTATGTATTATCAATAGGATCAATTCTAACAAGTCACACACTCATATTCCAGAGATACCGAAACAAAAAAATTCCGCGGTCGAACTACCATAATATCTAGAAATGTAGATCTTAAACTAGAAAGGCTTTTTTGGATGGAAAAACTCTGACTTCCTAGTTTTAGTTAGTAGAAACCTAATTGGTTAAAATTCCGTCCAGTAAAACGGAAGAATTATAAATTTCTAAAATGATAGATAGGAATATAGCGAATAAAGCCATTGCGATCCCCATAAAAGGAGTAGTCCCCCAACCCGGGGCGACTTTCCCATATTCCGAATTCAAGGGTTTCAGTAAACTACCTGCACCAGTTCGTTTTGGCCTAGGTTTAGAACTATCTTCAACGGTTTGTGTAGCCATAAATTCTATTTAATCATTGGTGTTGACTTTGTATACTATTCCGTTGTAGTTGTAAATACACGATCTTTTCGTAGATCCATTGTAATCTTGAAATTCTATAAAAATGGAAACAGCAACTTTAGTCGCCATCTCCATATCTGGTTTACTTGTAAGCTTTACTGGGTATGCCTTATATACCGCGTTTGGGCAACCCTCTCAACAATTAAGAGATCCATTCGAAGAACACGGAGACTAATTTAAGTAAGAAGTCTCCCAGATAGGGGGACTTCTTACTTAAATGAAATTATTTTATTCTTTTAGTTGGAGTTGGTGGAACCTTAGGTGGTTCTCGGAAGAAGATAGCGAAAAAAATTATCCCTAAAGTCGAAACTAAAAGGAACGTATAAACCAATGCTTCCATAGATTCGATCCTGGTTTATTTACAATTATAACTTCCACACCTATTCATTTGTCATTTGGGATAATTTCCCATATAAAGAAAGAAAAAGAGTCAAAGAAAGGATGGGAGATGTTTCCCATGTCAAATCAAAAAAGAGAGGTGAAAGATACTATAACAATGTGTATCAAACTGCCTGTTTCCTTGTAGTTGGATCTCCCACTTTTTGGAATGTTCCAAATTCCACTTGAGCATCCAAATCTGGATCAATACCAGCAAAAACATCTCGGAACAATGTTCTAGCGCCATGCCAAATGTGTCCGAAAAAGAAGAGCAAAGCAAAGGTAGCATGACCAAAAGTGAACCAACCCCTTGGACTGCTGCGAAAAACACCATCAGATTTCAAAGTAGCCCGGTCTAATTCAAAAATTTCCCCTAATTGAGAACGCCTCGCATATTTTTTTACAGTAGCAGGATCAGAATAACTTACTCCATTAAGTTCGCCACCATAGAACTCCACCGTTACACCTACTTGTTCAACACTATATTTGGATTCTGCTCTTCTAAAAGGAACGTCTGCTCTAACAATTCCCTCCTCATCTACCAAAACAACCGGAAATGTTTCAAAAAAAGTAGGCATACGGCGTACAAAAAGCTCACGTCCTTCTTTATCTCTAAAGACGGGATGTCCTAACCATCCAACAGCTATTCCATCCCCATTGTCCATTGAGCCTGCTCTGAATAATCCCCCTTTTGCCGGATTATTACCAATATAATCATAAAAGGCTAATTTTTCGGGAATTTTAGACCAAGCTTCTGATAAACTAAGATTTTCGGCTAAACCATTGCTAACTCTTCGATATATTTCTTGCTGAAAGTATCCCTGATCCCACTGATAACGAGTAGGCCCAAATAATTCGATTGGGGTCGTTGCTGACCCATACCACATAGTTCCAGCAACTACGAAAGCTGCAAAAAAAACAGCAGCGATACTACTGGAAAGTACAGTTTCAATATTGCCCATACGTAATCCTTTATATAGACGTTGAGGCGGACGGACACTAAGATGGAATAAGCCCGCTAATATACCCAATGTACCCGCAGCAATATGATGAGAAGCTATTCCCCCCGGAACAAAAGGATCAAAACCTTCTGCACCCCACGCTGGATTTACAGCTTGTACTTTTCCAGTTAGTCCATAAGGATCGGATACCCATATCCCAGGACCATACAAACCCGTTACATGAAATGCCCCAAAGCCAAAGCAAGCCACCCCTGCAAGAAATAAATGAATTCCAAAGATCTTGGGCAAATCCAAAGAGGGTTTTCCCGTCCGCTCATCAGAGAATATTTCTAGGTCCCAATATACCCAATGCCAGATCGCTGCCAAGAAACACAAGCCAGAAAACACAATATGCGTACCTGCCACACCTTCATAACTCCAAATACCCGGATTTGTTACAGTTCCTCCTGAAATACTCCAACCACCCCACGAATCCGTTATTCCTAAACGAGTCATGAAGGGAATTACGAACATACCTTGTCTCCACATTGGATCCAGAACAGGATCAGAGGGATCAAAAACTGCTAATTCGTATAAAGCCATTGAGCCAGCCCAACCAGAAACTAGAGCTGTGTGCATTATATGCACCGCAAGCAATCGACCCGGATCATTCAATACGACAGTATGAACACGATACCAAGGCAAACCCATGGAAATACCCCTTTAGCAAAGAAAAATAGACACGATGTCGCTTTATTTTATCGCATTGAAAAAGACTATCCATATCCTATGTACCTAACCCTTCTAGGGGATTCTGTGTCAGAAAGCGCGAATATTTATTTCATTCCATTAAAAATAAGAAGCCAATTCTGTTCATAAGAAGAAAGAGAAGCAGATCTATTCTATACTCGATAAGTGCCAATATGCAATGGGTAACTTGGCCAATTTGGAAAAAACGAAGAATAGATCGCTACCCCTCTTTGTTTAGCATTCAAATCACCCATTCCCTTTTCTTTATTCAATCTGTCTTACATTCCTTATATGTATAACCTTTCAATCTACGTATTAATAGAATCTATAATATTCATATAGAATAAGAATAAAAATTAAGACAATAAACTGCGGATTCTTTCTTTCTGTTCCATTCTTACGTTTCCATATTAAAGTGTGGTTTTCTTACTTAAATTTAATAATATTAATCTAATATGCCCATTGGTGTTCCAAAAGTACCTTACCGGATTCCTGGAGATGAAGAAGCGACTTGGGTTGACTTATACAATGTTATGTATCGAGAAAGGACACTTTTTTTAGGTCAAGAGATTCGTTGCGAGATCACGAATCATATTACAGGTCTCATGGTATATCTGAGTATAGAAGATGGAATTAGTGATATTTTTTTGTTTATAAACTCCCCAGGCGGGTGGCTAATCTCAGGAATGGCTATTTTTGATACGATGCAAACGGTGACACCAGATATATATACAATATGCCTCGGAATAGCCGCCTCCATGGCGTCCTTCATTCTGCTTGGAGGAGAACCCACCAAGCGTATAGCATTCCCTCACGCGAGGATTATGCTTCACCAACCTGCTAGTGCTTATTATCGGGCAAGGACACCAGAATTTTTACTAGAAGTAGAAGAGTTACACAAAGTTCGCGAAATGATCACAAGGGTTTATGCAGTAAGAACAGGCAAGCCTTTTTGGGTTGTATCCGAAGACATGGAAAGGGATGTTTTTATGTCAGCAGACGAAGCCAAAGCTTATGGACTTGTCGATATTGTAGGGGATGAAATGATTGACAAGCACTGCGATACTGATCCAGTGTGGTTTCCAGAAATGTTTAAGGATTGGTAGTGTCCGGATTTCTTGTAAAGTTATTTCACAGCTAAATTCGTGTTTTCCTCGATTTAATAGAAAATAGAAAGACTTCATGATGAGCAATCATCAGGTTAAGATGGATCTAAACCAATCCATTTTTTTCTATATACATACAACATGCCGACGGTTAAACAACTTATTAGAAACGCAAGACAGCCAATACGAAATGCTCGAAAAACGGCCGCGCTTAAAGGATGCCCTCAGCGTCGAGGAACATGTGCTAGGGTGTATGTGCGACTCGTTCAGATCATGACTTCAAACAAATATAAAAAAAATTGAAGTATCCATGATTAGTACCAATGAATAGGATATAGCTTCTCTATCCTAGATTTCTATGGTATATGGAATTTATGGTTTCCTTTGGTGCAAATCCAATTATCTAAATTGGAAATAAGAAGCAATTCTCCCATTGGTAGCAAATGGTTATCCATTAAGCGGAGGAAATAGTAATAAAAAGAAAAAGGCTTATGCTCCTTTATCTTAAAAGAACGGACTAACAGGGTCAGCTACTTAGCCAACTTTCATAATTAAATACCGTCACTGTATGGATAACTCTTATTGTGAAAAGAGCTATTTACTCTATAATGGATAGGTAGAGCCAAAGAATGTGGACTATACAAGTTCGCAATACCTTTTGATGAAAGAAAGGGCTCCGGTGTATAGAGAGGGCCTCACCGTTTAAAAGGGAACCATAGAAACGATGGAACCCACTATTTTTTTTAGTATTATTAGAATGAATTTGTTATTTCGTATAGAAATAACTGAACGGAGTGGAATAAAAAATCGTGGTTGGGAAGGTTACTATAGCAAAAGCCATTGGAATTAATATTTTATATATCGGAATAATTAGTTTTGTTATTAATGAGAAAAAGGGTGGCTAAAAGAAGAGAAATCATTAGTTATTCATTAAGGTTAATTTGATTCAATGACCAGAGTTCCGCGAGGATATATAGCCCGGAGACGACGAACAAAAATGCGTTCATTTGCCTCAAACTTTAGAGGGGCTCATTTAAGACTTAATCGAATGATTACCCAACAGGTAAAAAGAGCTTTTGTTTCCTCTCATCGAGATAGAGGTAGGCAAAAGAGGGATTTTCGTCGTTTGTGGATCACTCGGATAAACGCAGCAACGCGGGTATATAAAGTATTCGATAGTTATAGTAAATTAATACACAACCTGTACAAGAAGAAATTGAT
This sequence comes from Triticum urartu, assembly GCF_056163025.1. Lineage (NCBI taxonomy): Eukaryota > Viridiplantae > Streptophyta > Magnoliopsida > Poales > Poaceae > Triticum > Triticum urartu. Next base: position 18,345 of record NW_028261064.1, on the reverse strand, counting down.
TCTTAATCGTAAAATGCTTGCACAAGTAGCTGTATCAAATCCAAATAATCTTTACACGATTTCCAATAAAATAAAGATCATCAATTAAAGGTATAAATAAAGTAATATACTGGAATAATAAAAGATGAATTCCCGAGAGAGGGAACTCCGGGAAGATACAATAAATTAAGATTAAGTGGTAGGAATCAACGAGCTGGATTACTTTCTTTATAATATATATAGGTCTGGCCCTTTCGAATTCGAATAAAACATCAACAATCGGAACTTAAGTTCCGGTTGTTGTTTCTTAAATTTTGGTTGTTGTTTCTTAAGTTTCGATTGGAATTGTACTTTTGCGTTAATTGAGGAATATGTCTATTTTTTCTGGGTCTAGAACCTGTAATTATTGAAATTGACTGGGCTTGAAATTGCTTTTCGTTCTCATAGTTACGAAACGGTAAGAAAGATAAAATACGAGCCTGTTTTATAGCAAGAGTAATTAATCGTTGTTGTTTCAAGGTTAATCTATTTATTCGTCTCGATAATATTTTTCCTTGTTCACTAATAAATCTATTAATTAAACTCATGTTTCTATAATCAATTCGATCTCCCGGGCCAATCCGGGGACGCCTACGAAAAGGTTGTTTAGATTTACGAAAAGGTTGCTTGAATTTACGAAAAGTTTGCTTGGATTTACGAAAGGGTTGCTTGGATTTATTAAAAGTTTGCTTGGATTTACTAAAGGGTTGCTTAGATTTAAGAAAAGGTTGTTTAGATGTATACATGATTTATTCCTTATTTAAAATTTGAAAATTTGAAAATTCACTTCTTTATTTTATTAATTTAGGATCCAGAAGAAGTAGTTTTTCTTTGATCCATATCTTATTTGATTCATATTATAGTATATGAATACCCTCTATACATATGAAATAATATCTACCGGAAATCAGATGAGTTGATTTGTATTTTGTATTCTATACTATGTTTTCTTTATATATTAAATATGAAGTTCTTACTCTTTCTGTTGTTTGGAAAGATCAAACACACGATGTTCCTATTTCTTTATTTCGTGATGAGTCGTATGCTTGCGACAATAACGACAAAATTTTTTGAATTCTAATTGTCCGGGTGTATTGTGGCGATTCTTTTGAGTACTATATCTAGAAATCCCCGTCGATTCCTCATTGGCACCTTTTCGAACACAACTGATGCATTCCAAAATAACTCTGATTCTAACATCTTTTCCCTTGGCCATGAACCTCCTTTTCTTTTTGGATTGACTTAACTTAATTCTTCTACTTATTCTTTTATTCTTCTATTTTGAATCCGAAGAAGAAGAATAAAATTCATTAGAATAATTTTTTTTTATTCTTTAATTAAGTAATAAAAAATAGAGAAATAATTAAAGAATACAATCCTTGTCGAATTAGCAAAGATTTTGGTTCGAAATCCTTTCATTTAATTAGCCAGCCCCGCCTTTTCTATGCTCTGATTTCTGAGGCCTTATTTAGCTTGGGTACCCCTTTAAATTGAATTTCTATTTTCAAAAATGGGGTTTACCAAATTTTTAATGACTCTGAGGTTCAACCCAATCCATCTTTTCTTTCTTTTTCCTTCCGATACTAAAAAAAGATTGAAAAGGATCAAATTTTGTCATATCACGAAGAAATCTATCCCTCCCATAGCAATAACTAGAATTAAAAAAAAGGGAATGACAAAGCATCTGGGAATAAACGATTAATTTCTATCAATAAACCTGCTAAAGCACCAAACCATAGAGTACTTAGCACGGGTGCTACAGAGAGATATGTTTTTATATCCCGCATTGAAAATCCTCCTTCCTTGTTGGAATACATATATGATCATAAACTCTTGCCCAAGATTGTTATGCTATATATAAAATGAACCATATCGACGAAATTTTCCTATCCCTAAAAAAGAAAAAGATGACCCCTTCTTCCTATATATTACCAAGGAAAAGTAATCCTTCTTTTATAGGCGAAATTATATTGGATTTTATATGTATATAATTCCTTAATTATATGAGACCAAAAAGAAGAAATGACACGAGGGTTCTATATATAGATAGAGAAAGAAAGAAGAAGAAAATTATGATGTGGAAAAGAAGACAGGAATTGTGTACAATGGCATTGTACAACAATTTAATTTGGAAAAGGGATGTAGCGCAGCTTGGTAGCGCGTTTGTTTTGGGTACAAAATGTCACAGGTTCAAATCCTGTCATCCCTACCTATTACTTCTTTCTTCTTTATAGGCAGTAGCGACGAGATCAATTAAAGTAAAGTGGGTATAACTTGAATTTGTGGAGACTATACGTACGTGAGATACATTAGGAATAGAAAAAGATTTTCTTTTTGAATGAATGAAAGCGCTCTTAGTTCAGTTCGGTAGAACGCGGGTCTCCAAAACCCGATGTCGTAGGTTCAAATCCTACAGAGCGTGATTCCATCTATTTTATGTCGAAGCAGAGTAAAATAACTTAACAAAATTGAATTGTAACTCCAATTTCAATTTGACCTCCTCTCTGGTCTGGAGGAGGTCAATCAAAAAAAAAAAATGACTCAATCAAAGATCCAACTGATCCCCACGCCTGTATTGCAAATACGCAGTCACGAATAATCCCGCTAAAGTAATAGGAATTAGGCCTAAGACGATTCCAAATAGAAAAACTTCAATCATTTCGATTTGTTCGAGGGGATAAAAAAAGAGGTACGATCTATCCCTAAATAGTACTCTAAATTATCCACGAATCTCAATGACCAAGAAAAGAATTCCTAATTAGTCTGGAAAAGAGTCGTAGAATGCCAGGAATCCCAAAGAAAGATTTTTCTTTTCTGAATTATAATTATTCAGTCAATTCAAATAAGGCGTATCTTGTTCAAGCCAATAAATAGAGCTGGGGTTATAGTTAAAGCAGCCAGTAGAAAACCAAAATAACTAGTTAAAGTAAGCATGAAAGAGTTAAATTCCATTTATTTTTTTTTACTACACTACATATGTTGGTAAAGCATTTACCTAAGTTATGGAAAATTCATAATTCATCAGTTATTTTAGATAATACTAAAAAACAAGATAGAGTAAGATACAGAAGTGTAAAAGAAAGTGGATTCATCAGATGATACATGAGTCCCTAATTCCGAATCAAGAGATTTGTTGTGGAATTTGTCAATTGAGTAAAGTAATAATATTAAGAACTAGATCATCTAACCCCATTGAATGAAAAAAAGAAATTCAATTTTCAGGGAAATTTTTGAATAAGAGATAAATAAACAATTGAATTTGAAAAAAAAAACTTCTTTCTATTTTGGATAATTTCTTTTTCAATAGGACCCTCTTTTTGGAGTGAACGATCGAATATTCCCCTATTCCTTCTTATTTTAACTGATTGTATTCCATATGGAATAAGAGGAGAACAAAAGCATTCCACGACCTGCCAAGGGGCTGTTAAAAAAAAAAAAAAAAGAAAGCTCTTCCTTGAATTTACTTTATTTTTATTCCTTTTTCGAACTCCAACCAAAGTAGATTCGAAGACGAGTCACTTCAATTATCCTTTTAAGTTCTATTCTATCTTCTGTCTTTCCCTATTTCATCTCGTAAAGTTCCGCGCTCGCAGTTTGGTCAAGAAAGTTAGACCTAATCCAACAAACAATACAAGGATGAATTACGAATTATGAAAGGATAGATTTCACATATACTTGTCCTTGTATTGTGTCAGTATGAGAATATCCTTCCTAAATTATTTATCCAAACCTATTGATCATTAACTTAGATTTTCCCAAGATTTTGGCTGCTATTCCGAATTACTCTATTATTCCGAAGCCAATGAAAAGTAAGTAGAACCTACAAAAATGGGGTTTTCTATTGATGCCTTGAATAACATATAGCTTACCTATAGACAAAAAAAAAATAAAAAAGTAATTATGTTTCGGAACCAGGCAAAACCAGATTGCTGTGCCATAGGAAGGATAGCTATACTAATTCGGTATACTCAAAATACACCTTTGGTACAAAATTGACAATCTCACAAGGATGAAATATCAGTAATTTTCTATTTACTGGTCGATCCCATCTTTTACGGAATCAATTCCTTTTTTGAATGTACAAAAATTTTGGGAGTTCAGCATGTCTGGAAGCACGGGAGAACGTTCTTTTGCTGATATTATTACCAGTATTCGATACTGGGTTATTCATAGCATTACTATACCTTCCCTATTCATTGCGGGTTGGTTATTTGTCAGTACGGGTTTAGCTTATGACGTGTTTGGAAGTCCTAGGCCAAACGAGTATTTCACGGAAAGCCGACAAGGAATTCCGTTAATAACCGACCGTTTTGATTCTTTAGAACAACTCGATGAATTTAGTAGATCCTTTTAGGAGGCCCTCAATGACCATAGATCGAACCTATCCTATTTTTACAGTGCGATGGCTGGCTATTCACGGACTAGCTGTACCTACTGTTTTTTTCTTGGGATCAATATCAGCAATGCAGTTCATCCAACGATAAAACAAATTCCAACTATAGAACTATGACACAATCAAACCCGAATGAACAAAATGTTGAATTGAATCGTACCAGTCTATACTGGGGTTTATTACTCATTTTTGTACTTGCTGTTTTATTTTCCAATTACTTCTTCAATTGAGAGAAAGAAAGAGACTAATAAGAATTCTCTTATCCCATTTGGAAGGATACCATCCTTATAACTACCCATGACTGTTTTTGTCTCTAGCATGACCAATTGATAAAATGTGGAGGAAAGTAGGGGAAATGGCCGATACTACTGGAAGAATTCCTCTTTGGCTGATAGGTACTGTAGCTGGTATTGCTGTGATTGGTTTAGTAGGTGTTTTCTTTTATGGTTCATATTCTGGATTGGGTTCATCTCTATAGTAATCGGAGGGACCAGATTGTAAACATGAAAAAGTAGGAGCTTAGCGGGTCCTTACCCCCCTTTATCTGATTAGAGCGGAAAGGACCCGCGGAATTTTTATTTTACTCTTATAACGCGAATTGAATCTATTCGATTCACTCTTATGAAGCAACAAGAAAAAGAGATCACTCGAGGATCCAATATCTTATTCCACGAAGGAAGTATCCTGAAAATCCTTGATTTAGTTTCGAGTAATAAACTAATAAAACCTTAATCAAAACTATTCAACTAGCCTAAAAATAAAAAAACCTTCAATGGAAGAGTTTACTTTTTTTTTGCAAAATTTCTGTAAATTTGAAGTTGAACTTAATTAAACAAGCCAAGCAATTTGCTCACAATCACAAGAAATTTTTCCCCCGCCATATTTTCTTCCCCTCTGTTTGTCCACTACCTCGGCTAAACCTAAGCAAAAGAAAAAGAGGTCCAAGAGACAGACCCGAATAAAGAAGAAATAGTAATCTTTGACGAATTAGGAAGAAAAAGGATTCTTATTTTGATACAAGAAGAATCGGCACAAGAAAAAGGCTTTTTCTTGTGCCGAATAGACGATTAAGAAGACCTGCAATCCCTCCGAAAAAGAAGAAATTTTAATTTGATTGTTCTCGCCTTTGCCTTGGATTCTCTTCTTTTGCATGGGATATAAATAAGGAATTCCAGACATCTCATAAACAAAAAGCAGTCTAAACAAAAAAAGGATTTCCAAAATAGATCATAGATAATTCTAGCAATTGCCAATAAATCGAGGCTTTTTACCAACTTGATGGTAAGAAATCCCGGGACCTAGAAATTCATTTCGTACAATTGAACCTTTTCAAACTGTTTCTTTTTGAGAACCAAAAAAACTTGTGCCAAAATAACGGATGCGAAGAAGAACAAAAGGCCTTGGACACGTAATGGATCCTGAAGCACGATTTCTGCGTCCCCCTGACCAAAACCTCCCACATTAGGATTGCTTGTTAATGGTTGATCAAGCTTGATGGATTCCCCCTCTGAAACAAGAAGTTCTGGTCCGGGAGGTATAATATCAATCACTTGGCGTCCATCTGATGCATCAACTATGGATATTTCATACCCCCCCTTTTCTTTACGTAGTATTTTTCTTACTATACCTGTTGACGTAGCATTATAGACTGTATTGTTACTCTTGCTACCATCAGGATAGATCTGTCCTCTTCCTCGGTTTCCCCCTACATATATGGGATATTTTAAGAAATGAGCATCTTTCTTCGTAGCAGGATCAGGGGAAAGAATGGGAAAGACAATTTCACTATATTTCTTACCGGGAACAGGGCCTATCACAAGAATGTTTTTTTTATCGGGACGATAACTCTGAAAAGCAAGATTTCCTATCTTTTCTTTTAACTCAGGGGAAATACGATCGGGCGGCGCTAATTCGAATCCCTCGGGCAAAATAAGAACAGCACCTACATTCAACCCTCCCTTTTTTCCATTAGCAAGAACTTGTTTCAATTGCATATCATAAGGAATTCGAAGAACTGCTTCAAATACAGTATCGGGAAGCACAGCTTGGGGAACTTCAATATCGACGGGCTTGCTAGCTAAATGGCAATTGGCACATACAATTCGTCCAGTTGCTTCTCGTGGGTTTTCATAACCCTGCTGCGCAAAAATGGGATATGCATTTGAAATAGATGTCCGAGTTATTACGTATATCATGATCGATACAGAAATCGATCGAGTTATCTGTTCCTTTACCCAAGAAAAAGTATTTCTATTTTCCATGTCCAATCGCAGATCCCAGAATTTCTACAATAAATTAGATAGGTAGCTAAGCTAATCTAGTTCCCTATACACGAATCTGTTGTCATTCTACTGCAACAGTTGTACTGCAATGATGAATACCTTAAAGTAGGTATAAATAGAAAGAATTTTGCTAAAATGGAAAAGGGCTTTCTTTCTAAAAAAAGATGCTTGCTAATTTGATTAATATTAATATCGGGAGATCAAATGAATTTATGCTTCACTAATTGAATGATAAATGACTACAAGCGAAGGAGATAGACGATTTAAACAAAAAAAGACCCAAAATTTCAAACATGTATCTAGAATTACTGGAAAACTACAAACAAAAATAGTGAAAATAAGCTCGTTAGGAGCCCATCCAAAATCGTTGTAGACCCAACGAATTACTAGTTCCCAACCACGGGTGGAGTGAAATCCAACAAAAAAATCAGTAACTAAAAGAATAAAAAAAGCTTTTATTGAGTCATTTAAATTATAGAAGAATTCCTGAACCCAAGAATTCAAAATGACAAGTTCCTCTTTACCCAGAAAAAAAGAACCACTTAGAATAGCCAAACAGATTATATTTGTCGAGAAATGCAAAATGGTATGGAGATGATCCTCATTATTTATTTTGACCCATTGTATTATTTCCTTGTGTATTCCTGTAGGAGGTTTTTGTACATGTGTCTTTAGTTTCCCTTTTATCATCTCGTCCAAGAGAGAAAGTTCTTCTAATTCTATGAATCTTTCTAGAATCCTTTTCTCTTGAATATCAGTTAAGAGAGTTTCGGATTGCCTGGTATTCCACCAATTCTTAATCCAAAGTTCCAGACATTTGTTAAATGAGGAAGAGACCCCCCAAGGCAAAAGTACGATAAATACAAGATATAGTAAAGAAGGCAATGCTTTCTTTTTTTTCATTTTTGATCTGTAAATGGAGTTGTTAATGAATATGCTTCATTCGCTGACTCTATTCCATTCCCTGACTCTATATGATGATATTTCTATTTCATGATATTTCTATTTCTTTGAAGCAAAAACTCTATAGGTTTGATACCCTGTATCTATTCTTCTTTTTTGTATATTAGTTATTAGTGGAATTTCAGTGCATTGGGTTCTTTCTTAGATCTAGATGGAATGAAATAGTGAAATAGAATAAAAAAAAAGCCCTTTCGGATGAAAAAGGAAGAATAGTATGCGATATATCTAACTTGGATAAAAAAAAATTAAAAGCAAATTTCTCTTATCCTCGTTTGTTCCTTCCTTTAGATAAATACTTAAAAATCCCCTTACAATAACAAATCCAATTTAGAAGGGACTTCCTCCCTGTGTTGAGAAAACTTTTCTTCTTCCAATTCTTCTTTTCTTCATTCAACTCAGTTCAAAAAAGATACCTCAAAATACTTCAATTGGTACGCGCAAGAAATAGGCCAATTCGGCAGCTTTTTGTTCAATTTCTCGTGGAGTAAAAAATTTATCATCAGTACGAGTCAAGGGAATGATCCCCTGGCCCCGGATTTCCATATAAAGAATACGACGAGGATAAAGACCCTCTTTAACCTGAATTCTAATTGATTGGATATCCCGCATAAGGAATCGAAGGAAGACGCGACGTTTTATTCCAGGGAATCCCCAACGAAAAATGCACACTATTCCCTCTTTTCTATCGAATCGGTCATAACCACTACCTACATTCCACAAAATAGTACACCACAAGTAGGAGCTAATGAATAGGCCTGCGATTCCGTAGAAAGACATCACGACCCCCTGCGGAAAAAAAAGAATTTCTTGAGATGGAAGTATAGATATAATATTCTTACCAAGATAACTGGAAATCCCAACCGATAAGAATCCTAGTGAACCTAGAAAAAGAATACAGGCCCAGAAAAAATTACCCCTTTTTCGAGAACCTTTTAGAAGTTCTACCCATATGTGTTCTGATCGCCAATTCATATTAGATATACTAAATCCAGCAGCGGTCGATTGAAATTGAGAGAATAAGCTAAATAATTTTGACTTTACTTTTTTTGATTCTGAAATCGCCTTCAGCAACTAGTACTCCTGTGAAATAATAGGTTAGATACATTGACTTTCTATTCAAAAAATATTCGTTGATTCAATTAAAATAAATAAAATAAAACTCGCTATACCTGGCTCTGCATATTCATGCATTTATGCTCGTAGCCTATATCCGCATCCATAACCGTTTTTCATTTGTGTGTAGAAAGTGTGTGTAGAAAAAGCCACATACCCTACCATATTATATTACTTACACTAAAAAATACTAGACAATCTTATTTTTTTGCACATAAAGAAATAAAGAAGTCATTGCAATTGCCGGAAATACTAAGCCTACTAAAGGCACGAAAATAGAAGGTAAGTTTAAATCCGTCATGGAATAGGTGTCTCAATTCAAATTTACTATTTCTATCTAGTCGAAAAATATCTTAAGATTCTTATGATATAATTAAGTATATCTATTATAAGGAATATTGACTATTGTATTGTATTTTTTATTTTTAGTTTGAAAAATATTCTGTAAAAAAAATGAAAGGATAATAAGAAAATTCCAAAAAAGGAGAACTAATTAAAAAGATTTTATTTTGATTTTCCCATCCTCATGGCCTTTCTATCTTTCTAATCTAATTTGAAATTGGATTCAAAAGAAAGCGGTTAGAATTTACTTCCTGCATACATACTTCTCTAGAAGCGCATACAATAATGCGTGGTAAAGGCGGAAAAATAGTATATTCAATCAAAATCAAAGGGCAAATTATCTTACCTACTATAGATCCCCTACTACCCTCTTAGACTTTAAAAGGCGATATACCACCCAAAGAAAGGGTATGAAAATGCCGGGTGGAGTTAGCTTTTCGACGAAGACCTGTCCCGTGCAGCGAAGCCCTGTTAGTAAGACCCCCCGCAATAATGGATTATAGAAGAATATTATTCCAAATACTCCTCTGGACGCATATAGTAGCATTGCGATTCCGAATCTTTTTTATTTATGAATATGAACAGAAAAAATTCATTGTATCGTTGGGTCGGAGCGGAGGTTTGGTCCAGAAAAATTAGAAACAAAACGTCTACTCTACCGCATTGAAGTCTATAGCGCTGTATTTCCACGAAAGTATAATTCTTACCATCAGGATACGATCCTTTCTTTTGAACTAAACGTCTCTACGATGGGTCCAGGTTCTATGTCCAATCCCAAATCAAGGATTTCTCGCTCTTGATCGGAGTCATAAACTAAAAAAAAACTACCTTTTTATCCTTTTTCTCAAGGTTATAGAAAACTTCCTTATCTAGTTCTAGCATTTTGAAAAAAAAAAAATGCTTCTTTTTTTACACCAGTTCGAGTCACTTGTTGACTCACGATTACGCCTGTTAAAAGTTTCAAACGTCCTCTTTTTTGAAATTGAAAGAGAGTCCTATAAAAAGGTCTAACTTCCAAACTATGTCTTTTTTCATTCATTCTCCTTTAGTTTTTTTCTCTATCTAGAAGTGGAATAGAATAACCCGGTTGAAGGGTAATGATCATACGTCTGTAATGCATTGTATGGCCCAGAATAGGTCCTATTCTTCTACCTTTTCCAGGTAGTCGATGGCTATTCACAGCTACCACCTTAACACCAAAGAAGAGTTCGACCCAATGCTTTATTTCTGTCTTAGTGAATCCCGATTCGACATTAAAAGTATATTGATTCTTTCCCAATAAACGAAGACTTTTTTCTGTAAATACTGCGTATTTGATTCCATTATCATTATCATATGATAATACTATATTTTATTATTTTATTATTTTATTTGTATTTCTTTATTGTATTATACCTTAATATATATATTCTAGATATATAGAATAGACGAATCTCAATTTGTCAAGTCTCATGATCATATCATGATCTATTTTTATTCGGCTCAATCTTTTTTTTCTAAAAAAGATTGAGCCGAGTTTAATTGCAATCAATTAGAAGAATAAAGAAGAATTACTGCATTTCATAACTGATTTTTTTCTCTTTTTATTTCGTTTCTTTTTTATTTATACCTTCTTTATCTTTAGTTTTATCTAGTTAATCAATAGTATCTACCGGCTCGAACTCGAATTTGATCGCCTTCCATACTTCACAAGCTGCGGCTAGTTCAGGACTCCATTTGCAAGCTGCTCGGATAATTTCATTACCTTCGCGAGCAAGATCGCGCCCTTCGTTACGAGCTTGTACACAGGCTTCTAAAGCCACTCGATTAGCTGCTGCACCAGGTGCATTTCCCCAAGGATGTCCTAAAGTTCCTCCACCAAATTGTAATACAGAATCGTCCCCAAAGATTTCGGTCAGAGCTGGCATATGCCAAACATGAATACCACCTGAAGCTACCGGTATAACACCTGGCATGGATACCCAGTCCTGAGTGAAAAAGATACCGCGAGCACGATCTTTTTCAATAAAATCATCGCGCAATAAATCAACAAAACCTAAAGTCATTTCGCGTTCCCCTTCTAACTTACCTACTACTGTACCGGAGTGGATATGATCTCCCCCAGACATACGCAATGCTTTAGCTAATACACGGAAATGCATACCATGATTTTTCTGTCTATCAATAACTGCATGCATTGCACGGTGAATGTGAAGAAGTAGGCCATTGTCGCGGCAATAATGAGCCAAAGTAGTATTTGCGGTGAATCCCCCAGTTAAGTAGTCATGCATTACAATAGGAACCCCTAATTCTCTTGCAAATACAGCTCTCTTAATCATTTCTTCACATGTACCCGCAGTCGCATTCAAGTAATGCCCCTTGATTTCACCGGTTTCGGCCTGTGATTTATAAATAGCTTCGGCACAAAAGACAAAACGGTCTCTCCAGCGCATAAATGGTTGTGAGTTTACGTTTTCATCATCTTTGGTAAAATCAAGTCCACCACGTAGACACTCATAACACGCTCTACCATAATTTTTTGCGGATAATCCCAATTTTGGTTTAATAGTACATCCCAATAAAGGACGACCGTACTTGTTCAACTTATCTCTTTCAACTTGGATACCATGAGGCGGGCCTTGGAAAGTTTTTGAATAAGTAGGGGGAATTCGTAGATCCTCCAAACGTAGAGCACGTAGGGCTTTGAAACCAAATACGTTACCTACAATGGAAGTAAACATGTTAGTAACGGAACCCTCTTCAAATAGGTCTAATGGATAAGCTACATAACAGATCCATTGGTTGTCTTCCCCAGCAACAGGCTCGATGTGATAGCATCGTCCTTTGTAACGATCAAGACTGGTAAGTCCATCAGTCCAAACAGTTGTCCATGTACCAGTAGAAGATTCGGCAGCTACTGCAGCCCCTGCTTCTTCGGGCGGAACCCCAGGCTGAGGACTTACTCGGAATGCTGCCAAGATATCAGTATCCTTAGTTTCATACTCTGGGGTGTAGTAAGTCAATTTATAATCTTTAACACCAGCTTGAAATCCAACACCTGCTTTAGTTTCTGTTTGTGGTGACATAAGTCCCTCCCTATAACTCTTGAATTAAGAATTCTCACAATAACAGGGTCTACTCGATGTTAATTAGGCGTAAATGAAACTTTAGCAAAAATCTCGTAAAACAAAAAGGATATTCAATTAATATAATATCAACTCATTAAAGAAAATTGAGGGCATGCTTAGGTTAATGAATATGTTTCATTCATATATAATGCGTACACCCTGTGTATGTTCTATCCTATAGGAATTCCAATATAGGAATTCGATAGGAATTGAGTTGTTGTTATGGTAAGTTAACACGGTTCGTTATTAAACCATGGATTTGATTTACCAAATCCATAATTATTGTATACTCTTTGATAGATATAGCGCAACCCAAATTAATTCCTAATCCTTATTTTACAAGTTCTTAATAGTTCTCTTTTCTTATTTTGAATGCAAATACCTAACTAAATACTAATAAAATTCTTTGTTGACAGCAATCTATGCTTCACAGTAGTATATATTTTGTATATCGAAGTCCTAGATAGGAAAGTAGAGTAGGCACAGATCCTCCACAAAAGGCAAAATGTATATGAAAAAAAAGATTGATTGAACTTTCCAATGGACTCATTCCATGAGTAAACGATTGAATGGGATTCGCTTGGGCAACGAAATCAAGTCCTGGTCCCCTTTTCTCTCTTATTGAATTAACTAATTCATTTCCTTTTTACTTTTGGATTTTTTTTGATTTGATTTGGCATTATTCAACAATAAAAAAAGAAAAATTTCGACAAATTCCTTTTTTTTAATTATGTGATAATTATGAGAACCAATCCTACTACTTCTCCTCCCGGGGTTTCCACAATTGAAGAAAAAAGTACAGGTCGTATCGATCAAATTATTGGACCCGTGCTGGATGTCACTTTTCCCCCAGGCAAGTTACCTTATATTTATAACGCTTTGGTAGTCCAGAGTAGAGACACTGCCGATAAGCAAATTAATGTGACTTGTGAGGTACAACAATTATTAGGAAATAATCGAGTTAGAGCTGTAGCTATGAGTGCTACGGACGGGTTGATGAGAGGAATGGAAGTGATTGACACGGGAGCTCCTCTCAGTGTTCCGGTCGGTGGAGCTACTCTCGGACGAATTTTCAACGTTCTTGGGGAGCCTGTTGACAATTTGGGTCCTGTAGATAGTAGTGCAACGTTCCCTATTCATAGATCTGCGCCTGCCTTTATCGAGTTAGATACGAAATTATCCATCTTTGAAACAGGTATTAAGGTCGTCGATCTTTTAGCTCCTTATCGACGTGGAGGAAAAATAGGACTATTTGGGGGGGCTGGAGTAGGTAAAACAGTACTGATCATGGAATTAATCAATAACATTGCTAAAGCTCATGGGGGCGTATCCGTATTCGGTGGAGTAGGGGAACGGACTCGTGAAGGAAATGATCTTTATATGGAAATGAAGGAATCCGGAGTAATTAATGAAAAAAATATTGAGGAATCAAAGGTAGCTCTAGTCTATGGCCAAATGAATGAACCACCGGGAGCTCGTATGAGAGTTGGTTTAACTGCCCTAACTATGGCGGAATATTTCCGAGATGTTAATAAGCAAGACGTGCTTTTATTTATCGATAATATCTTTCGTTTTGTTCAAGCAGGATCAGAGGTATCCGCTTTATTAGGGAGAATGCCCTCCGCAGTGGGTTATCAACCTACTCTTAGTACAGAAATGGGTTCTTTGCAAGAAAGAATTGCTTCTACTAAAAAGGGATCTATAACTTCGATTCAAGCAGTTTATGTACCTGCAGACGATTTGACCGACCCTGCCCCTGCCACAACATTTGCACATTTGGATGCTACTACCGTACTTTCCAGAGGATTAGCTTCCAAGGGTATTTATCCAGCAGTAGATCCTTTAGATTCAACCTCGACTATGTTACAGCCTCGGATCGTTGGCAACGAACATTATGAAACTGCGCAAAGAGTTAAGGAAACTTTACAACGTTACAAAGAACTTCAGGACATTATCGCAATTCTTGGCTTGGATGAATTATCGGAAGAGGATCGTTTAACTGTAGCAAGAGCAAGAAAAATTGAGCGTTTCTTATCACAACCGTTCTTTGTGGCAGAAGTTTTTACTGGTTCTCCAGGAAAGTATGTTGCTCTTGCGGAAACTATTAGGGGATTTCAACTAATCCTTTCCGGAGAATTAGACGGCCTACCTGAACAGGCTTTTTATTTGGTGGGTAACATCGATGAAGCTAGCACGAAAGCTATAACCTTAGAAGAGGAGAACAAATCGAAGAAATGAAATTAAATCTTTATGTACTGACTCCTAAGCGAATTATTTGGGATTGTGAAGTGAAAGAAATCATTTTATCCACTAATAGTGGCCAAATTGGCGTATTACCAAACCACGCCCCCATTAACACAGCAGTAGATATGGGTCCTTTGAGAATACGCCTCCTCAACGACCAATGGTTAACAGCGATTCTGTGGAGCGGTTTTGCGAGAATAGTTAATAATGAGATCATCATTTTAGGAAATGATGCGGAACTGGGTAGTGATATTGATCCGGAAGAAGCTCAAAAGGCACTTGAAATAGCCGAAGCTAACTTGAGTAAAGCTGAGGGTACGAAAGATTTGGTTGAAGCGAAGCTCGCTCTCAGACGAGCTAGGATACGAATCGAGGCTGTCAATTGGATTCCCCCATCCAATTGAAGACAATCCAGTGGTTTATAGTTGATACAAAGAAAAAGGGAAGAGGGGTAGAAAAAGTTATTAGATAGCGAAGCGAAGTAAGTCCAATGCTATCTAGTAATTTTTCTACCTACTTACCTACTATTGGATTTGAACCAATGACTCCCGCCGTATGAAAGCAATACTCTAACCACTGAGTTAAGTAGGCAATTTATCACCACAAAGGAAGACCCATTACTTCGATCGATTATATATTGAATCCCTTTTCTAAGCAATACCGCTCTGTTATTGGTCTGTTATATACTAAATACTAAACTAAATACTAAACAGATACAGATCAAAGGGGTATCCTCTGGCATTAGAAAATATTCATCTTGACAAGAAATTATCTATATGTTAAGATATCTCTGATAAGGGCTATAGCTCAGTTCGGTAGAGCAACTCGTTTACACGTGCGCCAATGCTTTTCAAAGGAGCTTATTATGCAATGAACATAATCGATCTTATTGCAAAATCAATGTCTTACTTCATAGATTCGAGAGAATAGGAGAACAGTAGCCTGACAAACAGTCGGTTCAGTCCGATTCAGGTGCCAATTCAGGTGCCTAATCAAATAGAACCCTTATGGATTTGCTAGTTGATAAGGTAAATATCCAGCCCACTAAATGCTAGGCGTAATGAGGATAAGGGCCTCCAAAAAACTTCTTTTCGTTCTATGAACTTTAAGGTGTATGAAGTCTCATAGTTAACTCTTGCAGTGGAACGATAGAGACTCCATTTCACTTAGGTTGATTTAATTTAGACCGGAGGCAGACCTAAGTCAAGGTAATCCTCCTTTGAAACACTTTGGTATTGCTCCTAGATAGATCATAATACAAAAAATCAATCAGAGCACAGGGAGCCATCTCATTATCTTTCCGTAAAGAAAAACTATGGTGGACTAACTGATCTTTAAATCAGTTTATGAAAGAGCCCAATGCAAAAAAATGCATGTTGGGTCTTTGAAACAGTTCAAATCATTTCGATAATAATCCGTTTGATCTGTTTTACCGAGAAGGTCTACGGTTCGAATCCGTATAGCCCTAATATGCCCTTTTTTAGATTTTAGGATCTCTATCCTATGTTTTCTTTAGTTTAGTATAGTTTTCATTTTCTCATTAGTATTTGTTTATAGACTGGATAGGCGCCTGCGACATAGAATAGAGATAAAAGCATTACCAAAGGCTCATTCATCGAAAATCAAAATCATACAGACAGGAAAAGAAAAACGAATTTCTATCAAATCAATAGAAGAAAGGATCCTTTCCCTGATTTGAATCCCGTCCTCCTTCAAATAGGATATCTCTAGACTTCCCTATAATAACTGCAATGATTTTATCCATTTTGCGAATTCCTACTTTGTTTTAAGTATATTTATTACTTTGTTTATAGATACATTATGTAAATTGATCAACTTTAAATAGAAAAAATAAAGTAAAGAGTAAATAAGAAAACAGAATATTCTGTCTCATAGTTCTGAAATAGAGTTCTTTATTTTTATTTTATAGTATTACTTCTCATTAATTATACTGCATAGATTAGTCCTACTATCTTAATTAGGTTCTAATTTAGTAGTATTCTCATTTTTATTTAATAGTCTCTTATTATTTTATTATTAAATATTAAATAAAGGATAGAGCTATTCTTTTTTCTAGAGATTCTAGAGAAAGCGAGACAAAGTGAAACGAGAAAGTTTTCTTTATATAAGAATTAGATCTACATACACCATATCTAAATAGAATGGAAATCCAAAAGAAAGGGAGTTGGGATTCCATTGGATGAATCTTTAAAGAAGATGCAGCACAGAGGAAACAAAGGCTAAACTTAAACTAAGCGCTTTTGTTTGAACAAAAAAGATTCTTGTTTCACCGAGGAAAAGAGAGAAGTTCTGGATAAATTGACAATGCTGAATTGAATTGACTAATTTAAGTTCCGCCTATTCCACATTAATGGGAGTACATTATGTTTCTGCTTCACGAATATGATATTTTTTGGACATTTCTAATAATAGCAAGCCTTATTCCTATTTTGGCATTTTCGATTTCAGGACTTTTAGCCCCGGTTAGTGAAGGACCAGAGAAGCTTTCTAGTTATGAATCGGGTATAGAACCCATGGGAGGGGCTTGGGTACAATTCCGAATACGCTATTATATGTTTGCGCTCGTTTTTGTTGTTTTTGATGTGGAAACCGTCTTTCTATACCCTTGGGCAATGAGTTTCGACGTATTGGGTGTATCCGTTTTTATCGAAGCTTTGATTTTCGTGCTTATCTTAGTTGTTGGTTTAGTTTATGCATGGCGAAAAGGAGCCTTGGAATGGTCTTAACTGAATATTTAGACAAAAAAAAAGAAGGAAAAGATTCTATTGAGACAGTTATGAATTTGATTGAGTTTCCCTTACTTGACCAAACAAGTTCCAATTCTGTTATTTCAACTACACCAAATGATCTTTCGAATTGGTCAAGACTCTCCAGTTTATGGCCCCTTCTATACGGTACCAGTTGTTGTTTCATTGAATTTGCTTCATTAATAGGCTCACGATTCGACTTTGATCGTTATGGATTGGTACCAAGATCAAGTCCTAGGCAAGCAGACCTAATTTTAACAGCCGGTACGGTAACAATGAAAATGGCTCCCTCTTTAGTGAGATTATACGAGCAAATGCCTGAACCAAAATACGTCATTGCTATGGGAGCCTGTACTATTACAGGGGGAATGTTCAGTACGGATTCCTATAGTACTGTTCGGGGAGTTGATAAGTTAATTCCTGTGGATGTCTACTTGCCGGGCTGCCCACCTAAACCGGAGGCAGTTATAGATGCCCTAACAAAACTTCGTAAGAAGATATCGCGAGAAATAGTTGAGGATCAAACTCTATCTCAAAATAAAAATAGATGTTTTACTACCAGTCACAAGCTTTATGTTAGGCGCAGTACTCATACAGGAACTTATGAGCAAGAATTGCTCTATCAATCACCATCTACATTAGATATATCTTCTGAAACTTTTTTCAAATCCAAAAGTTCAGTACCTTCCTACAAATTAGTGAATTAGGAGAGGGGCTCTTTTGTGTAGAAAAATAAAAAGCAGGGCAATCTTTCAAACTTGCATCCGAAATGTGAAATATTTATACAAAGAGGGAGAGATGAAGACAATGCAGCAGGGTTGGTTATCTAATTGGCTAGTCAAACATGAGGTGGTTCATAGATCTTTGGGCTTTGATCACCGAGGAATAGAGACTTTACAAATAAAAGCAGGGGATTGGGATTCCATTGCTGTCATTTTATATGTATATGGTTACAATTATTTACGCTCCCAATGTGCTTATGATGTAGCACCCGGTGGATCTTTAGCTAGCGTGTATCATCTTACGAGAATACAATATGGTATAGATAATCCAGAAGAAGTCTGCATAAAAGTCTTTGCCCAAAAGGATAATCCTAGAATTCCGTCTGTCTTCTG
>NW_028261063.1:5000-20000 GCF_056163025.1 Triticum urartu | reverse complement strand
GATGAGGATAATTAATTCGGTCGTTGTGGTCGGACTCTATTATGGATTTCTGACTACATTCTCCATAGGTCCCTCTTAGATCTTCTTTCTCCAATCTTGGATTAGGGAAGAAGGAGATATTCGCGACTACTGGCGATTTCATTATGGGGCAGCTCATGATCTTCATATCGATCTATTATCCACCTCTGTATCTATTCTTTCTTAGCTAAACAGGTGGAAGATCTATCCAATTTGGTTATATTATATCATGGACTCGAAAAACGGATCTGAATTTGACTGAAATGCACGATCTTCACAGGTATCACTTTTCACGATACCTAAAAGGTGGAATAGCGATTTTCGAACCATTTCCTATAAGAGAATGGTTTCCATTACTTTGAGAAATGGATTCTTATATCAAACTATAGCTATTGCATTAAAGAAGAAAAGAAACTAATAGAAGTCGAAGACGCGGAATGATAGTGAATAGAGAGAAAGATTCTTCTGATTTTCTTGTTTCTATCTACTAGACGCCGTAGAGAATTGAGAATTTTCATGTCTTTCAATTCTCGTACTCGTAATTGGAAAGTTATGGAAGGAGACCCATCATTTTGCAATGAAAACAACATATAAAACTCTGGACAATTTCGAAATCAGGCCAAGCGTCTTAATACATATGCAAAAAAATTCATTATTGGCCCACCATTGATTAGAAGATTTAGCTTGTATGAATCGCTATTGGTTTGATACGAATAATGACAATCGTTTCAGTATGTTAAGGATACAGATGTATCCACAATTCATTTAGAGTTACTTAATAGTCTATTTCTTATACCATATCTCTATCCCGTGAAATTCTCGAGCCAAAAGATGGATGCATATGCTGTGTTTCATTTTGCTAAATGATATCAATTAAATGGTGTATCAATTCCATAAATTGCATATAGCAATAAATAAATCAGCAAAATTCTTTCTAATATTTTAGATAGAAGAAACATTTCTTCTATCTAAAATATTAGAAAGAATGTACCCTTCTATCCAAATCCAATTTGCATCGATAAAATAAATCCAAATTCCAGTAGTAGATGAATAATTGCAAATTTGTGTGTGTACGAGATTAGAATAACTTCAAAATAACTGACATAATTTTGTATTTTTCCTGATCAGAAAAATACATGAAAAAGAAAGGAGGTAGAAAAATTTTTGGATTTATGGTTAAAGAAGAAAAAGAAGAAAACAGGGGTTCTGTTGAATTTCAAGTATTCAGTTTCACCAATAAGATACGGAGACTTGCTTCACATTTGGAATTACACAAAAAAGATTTTTCATCGGAAAGAGGTCTACGAAGACTTTTGGGAAAACGTCGACGTTTGCTGGCTTATTTGGCAAAGAAAAATAGAGTACGTTATAAGAAATTAATCGGTCAGTTGAATATTCGGGAGCAGTAATTTAATCGTTCAAATTTTTTTCTTGTTTTATTATTTTTTTAGTAGTCTTATAGTAGTCTTAGATTTTTCATTTTGATGAGCCTCGCTTTGAGGAATTCATGGAATAATCCATTTTCATGGAATAATGAATTAAGGAAGAAAGGATATGAGTCTACCGCTTACAAGAAAAGATCTCATGATAGTCAATATGGGCCCTCAACACCCATCAATGCATGGTGTTCTTCGACTGATCGTTACTCTCGATGGTGAGGATGTTATTGATTGTGAACCCATATTAGGGTATTTACACAGAGGAATGGAAAAAATCGCGGAAAACCGAACTATTATACAATACTTACCTTATGTAACAAGGATATAGAGAGATTGTAGAAAGGGGATAGGATAGTTATTTTTGCAAGAGACTTGTTGTAAATTCCTTAACTTAAGAAAGAAAAAAGAATAAAAACACAGATACATAACATAAAAAAAAGAATAAATAAGACGAGATTCGACCTCCCCCTACATATTTAATTTCCTCTCCTATACAAAAACTAGCAAGACCCACTCCATTGGTAATTCCATCAATAACACCCTTATCAAAAAACTCCGTGAGTTCGGTTAACCCTCTTATACCGAGGGTAAAGACCCTAGTATAGAAAATATCTATATAACCACGATTATATGACCAACTGTATATATTTTTTTTTACTTGATCTAAAAATTCTTTTTTAGGATTTCCTTTGTAAAAAGAGTTTATTAAATCCAAATTCTGAAAAAAAGAATAAGCGGATCCATAGAAGATATATGCTATGAATAAACCAAAGATAGCTAGACTTACAGAAGAAATTGCATTAGTAATAAATTCATATGAATTTACAAAAGAATTAGAACTTTCCTGGGTAAAGTTTATTGAGGGAGTTAACCACTTTGATAATATGGTTAACTCTGCTATTCCATTACCAATTCCTCCATTATCAAAAGAGATTCCTATGAATCCAATGAACAAAGTGAAAAGTAGTAATATAAGAAGAGGAAATAACATAGTATTTCCCGTTTCATGCGGATAGGCAAAAGTTTTTTTAGCCCCAAAAGACGTAGTAAAGGATCCTATCCTATTTCTTGTATTACCTTGAATTTTTGGTATATTTTGTGAAAAAAAAGAAACTCCACTCTTCGTTGTTGATAAAACGAAATCCCTATTCACTCCTTTGGGTATCCTTTTTCCCCATAAGGATATTGAATACAAGGAACTCTCTTTAGTGCTACTGTAATTTTGAAAATGAACACGCAAATACCCATCAAATGTAAGTAAATATATCCGAAACATATAAAAGGCAGTTAATCCTGCAGTAAAGGAGGCTATTATTCCAAAAAAGGGCGAATACAACCAACTATTACTAAGGATTTCATCTTTGGACCAGAAGCAAGCAAGAGGTGGAATACCACAAAGAGAAAGTGTACCCCATAAAAAAGTAGTTCTTGTGATTGGAATGTATTTTCTTAAACCGCCCATAAGAACCATATTTTGACTTTTATCTGGTGAATATCCAACAAGAGGTTCCATTGAATGAATAACGGATCCGGATCCCAAGAACAATAAAGCTTTTGAATAAGCATGAGTGATCAAATGGAATAAAGCAGCTTGATAAGAACCTATACCTAGAGCTAACATCATATAACCCAATTGAGACATTGTAGAATAGGCTAAGCTTCTTTTAATATCTCTCTGAGCAAGAGCTAAAGTAGCTCCTAAGAATAGTGTTATTGTACCTACTAAAGAAATAAAACTCATTATCAAAGGTAAAGATATGAAAAGAGGAAGAAGTCGAGCTAGAAGAAAAATTCCCGCAGCAACCATAGTTGCTGCGTGTATAAGAGCCGAAATAGGAGTGGGCCCTTCCATAGCATCGGGTAACCATACGTGAAGAGGGAATTGTGCGGATTTCGCAACTGCACCAAGGAATAATAAAAAAGCACACAAAGTAGTAAGTAAAGAGTTAATTCCATTATTAGGAATCCAGTTATTAGCTATTTTGAACAAATCCCTAAACTCTAAACTACCTGTTATCCAAAAAAAACCTAAAATTCCTAATAATAGACCAAAATCCCCTACACGATTAGTTACAAAAGCTTTTTGACAAGCACTCGCTGCGATTGGTCGTGTAAACCAAAAGCCTATCAATAAATAAGAACACATTCCCACGAGTTCCCAAAAAAAATAAATTTGTATCAAATTGGAGCTAGTAACCAATCCCAACATGGAAGTATTGAAAAAACTTATATAAACAAAAAATCTCAAATATCCTTCATCGTGAGACATATAACCATCACTATAAATAAGAACCAGGATTCCTACAGTAGTAATTAGTATTAACATAATAGAAGTAAGTGGGTCAATCAAGTATCCAAATTCTAAAGAAAAATCATTATTGACGGTCCAAGACCATAGATATTGATAGATCGAACTTCCATTTATTTGTTGAATAGACAGTTGAACTGAGAATACCATAGCTATACTTAAGAGTAAAACACTAGGAAAAGCCCATATGCGACGAAGATTTTTTGTTGCTGTCGGAATAAGAATAAGGCCAAATCCCATTGACATAATAACTGGAAGTGGGAGAAGAGGGATTACCCATGCATATTGATATGTATGTTCCATAAGAAAAGAAATTGCAATTTTTACTTCAATTTTTACTTCAATTTTTCTATAAAATTGTTTCCGATTCACCAAACCAATTCTTATCTCTTTCTGAAAGAATAAATAAAAAGAATAAGAAAAAATACTGAAATTCTTAATTTTTCCAAAATTTATCTCATTGAAATAATTAAAAATTAAGAATGGGTTTAGTTGGTTAAATTAAAAAAGTTAATAAAATAACTAGGTAACGAAGTTATTTTATTAACTAAATAAAGATATTTATAAAAATAAAAAAAAAAAAGTGGAATCATTTTACTTTCTATTCATAATTCATTTTTATATTTCTTTAAAACAAAGATGAAACAGCTCTCTTGTTCCATAATTAACTGATTGAGTGAATTCCAATGAAAACCTATGTTTATAAGAAATTATCGAATAGTCCTTACTTCATATAGAACTAAAATTCTAATGACTATAAATTACCTAAGTTTTAGAATGTCTTGTTTAAGAGACTCAGTATTTTTTGTTTTGATTGGAATTCCTTTCCTTTATGGAATACCATTCTGAACTTAATTAACTATTTTCATTTTCCCTTCTTTTTATCCCCCCGTCTTATCTTATATGGGGGATAGGCTTCCATACCATATATCTATATATGGAGTATACTTGATATATAAATAGATATAAATAGATTTAAATGAGAAACCCTTCTATATATTCTATATTATTAAAAAAAAAGTATAAAATATATAAAGAAAAAATGTTAAAAAATTCTTGTTGTCTTATCCGCATTAGACAAAATGAAGTAAAAAATAATTCAAAATTTAAGTATCTTTCAGTATCTAAGTATAAATACTAATAAAAAGAAGAAAGAAGGATTGATTTGCAGCAATAGATGTCTTTCACATACAACTAGAAAAAAGTAATTTCCTTTTTGAATGGCAGTTCCAAAAAAACGTACTTCAATGTCAAAAAAGCGTATTCGTAAAAATATTTGGAAGAAAAAGACTTATTTTTCCATAGTACAATCTTATTCTTTAGTAAAATCAAGATCATTTTCGAGCGGTAATGAGCATCCAAAACCAAAGGGTTTTTCTGGGCAACAAACAAATAATAAGATTTTGGAATAATATGAATTGACTTATCAAAAAAGAATTCCAATTATTTAATAATTTGGATTCTTCTTTGAATGTACTTTTATGTGTCGAATTACTCGGTACAATATTCTTAGAACAAAAAACCCCTCTTATCTTATATATACAAGAAAAAAAAAGTTTTGTTTGGTATACTGTGTGCTAAGTATTCTTTTCCTATCAATGAACTTTTCATAATTTTCCTAATAGAATCCTCATATTCTATTAGGAAAATTATGAAAAGTGGAGTATTCTTACAATAGGACTTACAACTTCCACCTATCTTCTCCAAAATCATAAGGTTAGTAAATCTTATTAATAAGAGCATAAAGACTTTCATTCTAGAAATTTTTAAAAAATCCAAAAAGCCTTTTCTATTTATCCATTTTATTTTAATTTCATCATTAAATAGAAACCCTTTTGGATTTTTTTCATTGTATTGAAAGAATTTTCAAAATGTAAAGGGGAAATTAATTAGAAAAAATTAGTTCTATAATTGCAAGTTAGAAAAAAGAAGTTCCAACTCTTTCAAGCAGTGTTTGTGTTTCTATTGGGCAAAGCAAGAGTTTATTGTAAAAAAAAAAAATGGAAACGATACTACCAAACGAAGTCTATTTTAATGAAAACTCTAATGTTCCTAAATTTTATGGACTTTCCCAATATCGACGATTCCCAAGATAATAGCTATTATTCTTTTAAGTTACCTATTATTTGAAGTTAGCCGCCATGGTGAAATTGGTAGACACGCTGCTCTTAGGAAGCAGTGCTCAAGCATCTCGGTTCGAATCCGAGTGGCGGCATTCTTGAAAAAGAATACAATAGATTAGAAATCAATTCGAAATTTACAATTTTGTAATGGGACCTTCCCCTTATGCTATTTGCAACTTTAGAACATATACTAACTCATATCTCTTTCTCAACGATTTCAATTGTGATTACGATTCATTTTATAACCTTATTAGTTCGTGAACTTGGAGGATTACGCGATTCGTCAGAAAAAGGAATGATAGTTACTTTTTTCTCTATAACAGGATTCTTAGTTTCTCGTTGGGCTTCCTCGGGACATTTTCCATTAAGTAATTTATATGAGTCATTGATCTTCCTTTCATGGGCCCTGTATATTCTTCATACCATTCCTAAAATACAGAACTCTAAAAATGATTTAAGCACAATAACTACGCCAAGTACTATTTTAACGCAAGGCTTTGCCACATCGGGTCTTTTAACTGAAATGCATCAATCCACGATACTAGTACCTGCTCTACAATCTCAGTGGTTAATGATGCATGTCAGTATGATGTTATTAAGCTATGCAACTCTTTTGTGCGGATCCTTATTATCTGCCGCTATTCTAATCATTAGATTTCGAAATAATTTCCATTTCTTTTCTAAAAAGAAAAAAAATGTTTTAAATAAAACATTTTTCTTTAGTGATATTAAATATTTTTATGCAAAAAGAAGTGCTTTAAAAAGAACCTCTGTCCCTTCATTTCCAAATTATTACAAATATCAATTAACGGAGCGTTTGGATTCTTGGAGTTATCGTGTCATTAGCCTAGGATTTACCCTTTTAACCGTAGGTATTCTTTGTGGAGCAGTATGGGCTAATGAGGCCTGGGGATCCTATTGGAATTGGGATCCTAAGGAAACTTGGGCATTTATTACTTGGACCATATTCGCAATTTATTTACATAGTAGAACAAATCCAAATTGGAAGGGTACGAATTCTGCACTTATAGCTTTGATAGGATTTCTTATAATTTGGATTTGTTATTTTGGTATAAATCTATTAGGAATAGGCTTACATAGTTATGGTTCGTTTACATTAACACCTAAATGATTACATAAAATAAAACCTTCATGAAATGAAGGTTTTTACTTTTATGTTTTATTTGAGAACCCCTTGAACGCCTTATCAAAGGGTTCTCAAAAATTCGAGATAGATCTAATTATACTTTTTTACTTATTTCTGCATTATATACTTTTTTACTTATTTCTGCATTAATAGAGCAGACGAGTAAAAAAAAGCAAACCTATTTAGGATAATAATTGGATAAGAGAGCCTCTACCCTGTCAACGGATAGGGAGAGAACAAAATCTGGATAAATACCAATTCCTATTACTGGTAAAAAGATACAGATTAAAATAAAGAGTTCTCGTGGTCCAGAATCCACAAAATTTGCGTTTGGAACATTAAATAGCTTGTATCCATAGAACATCTGGCGTAACATAGATAATAAATAAATAGGAGTTAATATCATTCCAATTGCCATTACAAAAGTAATTAGTGTTTTTGGCATTAACAGAAATTTTGGACTAGTAATTAGTCCAAAAAATACTACTAATTCTGCGACAAAACCACTCATTCCTGGTAAGGCAAGAGAAGCCATTGAAAAGCTACTAAACATGGTAAAAATTTTAGGCATTGGGATAGATATTCCCCCCAGTTCTTCGAGATAAACAAGACGCATTCTATCAGAAGCGGTTCCTGCCAAGAAAAAAAGTGTAGCACCAATAAATCCATGGGATAATATTTGTAAAATAGCTCCATTGAGTCCAATGTTGGTTATGGAACCAATTCCTATAATTATGAAACCCATGTGAGATACAGAGGAATAAGCTATTCTTTTTTTGAAATTTCGTTGACCAAGAGAAGTTGAAGCTGCATAGATTATTTGGATCGCTCCTATTATTACTAACCAGGGCGAAAATAGATAATGAGCATGAGGTAACAATTCCATGTTGATCCGAATCAATCCATATGCTCCCATCTTTAATAATATTCCCGCTAAAAGCATACATGTACTATAATGTGCTTCCCCATGGGTATCTGGTAACCACGTATGTAGGGGTATAATCGGCAATTTGACAGCATAAGCAATAAGGAAGCCAAAATATAAAAGTATTTCCAAGGTTGCAGGGTATGATTGATTAATTAATCTTTCCAAATCTAATCCTGGTTCGTTGGAACCATATAAGCCCATACCCAGAACTCCGATTAAGAAAAAAATGGAACCGCCTGCAGTATACAAAATAAACTTTGTAGCTGAATATAGACGCCTCTTCCCCCCCCACATGGATAAAAGTAAGTAAACAGGAATTAATTCTAACTCCCACATGATAAAAAAAAGTAAAAGGTCTCGCGAAGAAAATAATCCTATTTGACCACTATACATTGCGAGCATCAGGAAATAGAATAATCGCGAATTCCGTGTAATTGGCCAAGCTGCTAAAGTAGCTAAAGTAGTGATAAATCCTGTCAATAAAATAGATCCTAATGAAAGTCCATCGATTCCCAATCTCCAGTGGAAATCGAAGACATCTATCCATTTATAATCCTCCTTTAATTGGATTAAGGGATCCTCCAGTTGGAAATGATAACAGAACGCATAAGTCATTAGAAGGAATTCTAATAAACAAATAGATATAGTATACCACCTAACGACTTTGTTTCCCTTATGAGGTAAAAAGAAAATTAATGAACCTGCAAATATCGGCAAAACAACAAGTATTGTTAACCAAGGAAAATAACTCATGATAAAGTGATAAAGACAAGATACGTTTTGACCAGAAAAGCCCGTGCTCGATTATTTCGAGCACAGGCTTCTTCGGTAAAGAGGAATCAGACGATTCGAGTGAAGTTTTTTGTAACGTATCAATAAGATAGAGCCATGCTACGTGTTGTTTCAGGCCCTAAATAAACGCGGACACTTAAAAAATCTGTCGGGCAGGCAGATTCACATCTCTTACAACCCACACAATCTTCGGTTCTCGGCGCGGAAGCAATTTGCTTGGCTTTACATCCATCCCAGGGTATCATTTCTAATACATCTGTTGGACAAGCTCGTACACATTGAGTGCATCCTATACATGTATCGTAAATTTTTACGGAATGTGACATTGGATCTATAAATTTTTCTTTTCAACATAAAATTTTTCGATCTGGTAAAAATGAAATTAGTACTATAATGAGTCATATGTATTGTAGACACCAGACGAAGCAATGGTTTATCCAAACTTCAAAAAAAAAAATCTATTTTTTAATCTGTTTGTGAGAAAGCGTGAAGAGAGCCAAGAGACTTTAATTTTGGATTTCAACAATAAATAAGAAATAAGAAAGAATTTTACGAATTGTACAGACGAATTCGAATTAGCCAATAAATTGGCTATCGTCTTTTCAATATAAATTATTGCAATATTCAAATTGCAATATCAATGAATTACAAATACAAAAATTCATT
Source organism: Triticum urartu (assembly GCF_056163025.1). NCBI lineage: Eukaryota > Viridiplantae > Streptophyta > Magnoliopsida > Poales > Poaceae > Triticum > Triticum urartu. Next base: position 10,579 of record NW_028261063.1, on the reverse strand, counting down.
TAAGTGAAAAAGAATACTATGCAATAATCTACTAAAAAAAATGGATATTCTCAAATAATACTAAGAAAATAGTATTGATTTCTATTTATTTTAATATGTGCGCCTTTGTTTAGAGGATTCTATGTCTAATTATTCAAAAGTCTAATTATTCAATAAATTAGATTGATTGATACGAGTGGATTTCCTATTACGATGGATGGAAGAAAGAATGGATAGTCCAATAGCGGCTTCAGCAGCTGCAAGGGCTATAACAAAAATTGCGAAAATATCTCCTTTTAATTGGCGACTATCAAATAGATCAGAAAATGTTACGAGATTTAGATTAATTGAATTCAGTATAAGTTCAAGACATATTAGAGCTCTAACCATGTTTCGGCTTGTGATCAATCCATAGATACCAATCGAAAATAAATAGACACTCAAAAAAAGTACATGCTCAAACATCATTAACTAACTCCTTATCAATCTCGATTCATTTCAATATGAGGGCAAGAATTGAACCGATTCAATTAATTACAATAGAACAATTACACAACAAAAGAAAAAAAAAAAAAAAAAAAAGGAGGTATTTGTTGGCAGTAGATGGATTTTACTAAATCAAAATTGTGATTCTTTAGTTATTTATTTTAGATTTGCAATTCTTATAATTTGTACTTTTTCTAAGTTTTCTTATTGCCGAGCCATAGTAATTGCACCTATTAAAGAAACTAGAAGAATTATGGAAATGAGTTCAAACGGAAGATAAAAATCGGTTGCTAAATGAATTCCAATTTGTTGAACATTATTTATGAGACCCTGTTCTACTATTTGGTTTGATCTTGTAGTCCAAAGAATTCCATACCACGACGTATCTGGGATAGTAGTCATTAGTGAAAAAACAATAGTTATACAAACGAGTGAAGTGAACCCATCTCCAATAGTCCAATAATTCTTATCTTTAGACCATTCTGAGCCATTTACGAACATTACAGCGAATATGATCAAGACATTTATGGCTCCCACATAAATAAGAAGTTGTGCGACAGCTACAAAGTAGGAATTTAATAAAAAATAGAATAAGGATATACAAACAAGAACTAATCCCAGCGAAAAGGCAGAATAAATGGGGTTGGTAAGTAATACTACTCCTAGACCCCCTAGTAGAAGAACAAATCCCCCAAATAGCATAAGAATCTCATGTATTGGTCCAGGTAAATCCATTATGGATAAAAAGAAATTAATAGTATAAAATTTTTCATGAACTGACTAAAACTAAAGGATTCAAGGAAGGAAAAAAGGATTAGGGTATTTTTTTGTGTATAAACTTATAGTTATAAATTATATTATATCACGAAAATCTAGTCTGATTTAAAATAAGAAATAATTTCCAATAAGCAGTAGTTTTTCGTTTTTCTTTATAGTTTAATTTTAAAGTTTAATAAAGAATTATTAGATTTTTATAACAGAAAGACAAAATCAAAGTTTAGTAATCAGTAATCGTTCTTGAATTCGAAGATTTTTCTTTGTTTATTTTACTTTCAGACGAATTCCTAATTGTTTGAATTGTGTAATCTCCCATTATGGAGATTGGTAACCGACTTAAAGCAATTTGATTGTAATTCAATTCATGACGATCATAGGTAGAAAGTTCATATTCTTCAGTCATTGATAAACAGCTTGTTGGACAGTACTCAACACAATTGCCACAAAATATACAAACTCCGAAATCAATACTATAATTAAGCAATTGTTTTCTTTTAATATCCTTTTCAAATCTCCAATCCACAACGGGTAAATCTATCGGACATACGCGAACACATACTTCACAAGCAATACATTTATCAAATTCAAAGTGGATTCGCCCTCGGAAACGCTCTGGTGTAATTGATTTTTCATAAGGGTAGTGAATCGTTATAGGTAAACGATTTGTGTGGGATAAGGTAGTTATGAAACTTTGACCTATGTACCTTGTAGCACGTATTGTTTGTTGACCATAACTCATGAACCCAGTTACCATAGGGAACATATTCATTCTAAATATCTATGAAAAAGATATGTTTCTTTCTCTTGTTTGAGAGAGCTTTTGTGTTGAAAATATTCTTACTATTATTGTATTATCTTATTTATAGTGAAACAAGTTGAGAAGAGGTTGTTAATAAGAGATTGCCCAGGGAAATAGGTAAAAGAAATTTCCATCCAAGATTTAATAACTGATCCATTCTCATCCTCGGTAAAGTCCATCTTATTGTGATAGAAATGAAGAGAAATAAATAAGCTTTAGTTAATGTAATAAATATACCCATTGTCATTTCCAAAATTCCAACTGCTTTATTCATTTGGAAAAAATCAAAAAAGGATATATAGGGAATAGATAAATTCCACCCGCCCAAGTAGAGAACTGTTACAAATAAAGAAGAAACTAATAAATTTAGGTAAGAAACAAGATAAAATAAACCATATTTGATACCGGAATATTCAGTTTGGTAACCTGCTACTAATTCTTCCTCCGCTTCTGGTAAATCAAAGGGTAATCTTTCACATTCTGCCAAAGAAGAAATTAAAAAAACCAGAAAACCTATAGGCTGACGCCAAATATTCCATCCAAAAAAACCGTATTTTGACTGTGCTTCAACTATATCAACTGTACTTGAACTGTTAGATAATCATAGTCGGTGATAACATCACAGTTCCCACCGCTATTTCAAAACCGTACATGAAACCTTAGCTTCATACGGCTTCTCTATGATCAGAAAAAGGAAAGGACTGTTTTGTTCCTAGCCCCGGGGGCGTAGATAGAATTAGATAAAATAAAATAGATTTGAAAGTCCTAAATTAGACCAAAGGAATTCCGTCTGCTAGAATAAGAAAAAGCGCTTCCGAATTGATCTCATCCTTTATAATATAATGAAAATTTTTCTTTGTTCAGTAATAACTTAATCTTGGAATAAAACACTTGTTACTTGTTATAGGAATTCAATTAATAAATGGAAAGAGTTGGGTATTAGTTCATGAGCAATTCTGCATGAATATGGATAGAGGAAGGAAATAATGAAAATTTTTTCTAGTGCACTCCATATCTTTTTTACTATTCTTCTTTCCCCAGGGAGGGGGTATTTAAAAAGAAAAAATGGATAAAGGGTTAATTCGTTCTTGATAGCCATTTCCTTAACAAGTGAATGGGAACATACTCTGGATCGGAATCCGAAGAAAGTACTACTTGATAATTTCTACAAATTGCAAGTCCTTATTATGATTCCTTTTATGGGCAAAAATCTCTAATGTTTTAGATTTTCCATTACTAATCCTTTATGTACTTTAGTGTTCCTAACCCTTCACTAACTTTTGGTGGATTCTTCTTATGGATTATTAAGTTATAGTAATAACTAGGAGTATTCTAGTAATGGAATTCCATATCGTGAATCCTTTATTCTTGGCCGCTTCAAGATATGATGACTAATTAAAAAATATCAACCTTGGGATAAAGAGTTTACACTGCTTATGTTTACTTCCACTTTTTTCTTGTACGTAGGAAATGAGATTTTTTCTTTTTACTACAAATTTATAAGCTGTTTTGTTTCACTCATATAGCTATCTAGTTTAACTTACCAACCCAAATACTAAATAAGAAAAGGAATATAAATAGTTAATGGATTTTATAGGAAAAAGATCTATTTTAACGAATCACACGTAGAGATATTGCTAGCACACAAAAAGTTAATGGTATTTCATAACTAATGGATTGAGCAGCAGCTCGTAGACCGCCTGAAAAAGAATATTTATTATTTGAGCTATATCCTGCCATAAGAAGACCAATAGGAGCTATACTTGAAATGGCAATCCATAAAAAAACACCAATACTAAGATCGGCTAAAACAAAATGATATCCCAAAGGGATAACTAAAAAACTTAATAAAACTGATATGACTGCTATAGAGGGTCCAATGCTAAATAAAGAAATATCTCCTCGGGATGGCAGAATATCTTCTTTAAAAAGTAGCTTAGTCCCATCTGCTATAGCTTGAAGCAGGCCCAGGGGGCCAGCATATTCAGGACCAATACGTTGTTGTATCGACGCAGATATTTCTCTTTCTAACCACACAATTACGAGTACCTCTATTGTTATTCCCAAAAGGAGGGTCAAAATGGGTAGAATCGATATCAGTCCATAGACTTCTTTTAATAATTCCAATTTCGAAAAAGAATTGATAGTTTCTACCTCTACCCTATCTATTATCATTTCAACGATCAACTTCCCCCATAATGATATCTATACTACCTAATATCGTCATGATATCAGCCAATTTCATTTTTTTAACTAGCTGAGGAAGAATTTGCAAATTAATAAACCCGGGTGGACGGATTTTCCATCTCCAGGGGAAAAGGCTATCATCTCCTACTAGATAAATCCCTAATTCACCTTTTGGGGCTTCTACTCTTACATAAAGCTCTTGTCTTGACAATTCAAAATTGGGCGAAGGTTTTTTACCAAGAAATTTATACTCAAAATCATTCCATTCAGAATTATTTTCTTTCTTAAAGCGTCGGACTTCTAAATTTTCATAAGGTCCTCCAGGAATTTTTTCTACAGCTTGTTGAATTATTTTGATGGATTCCCTCATTTCACCAATTCGTACTAAATAGCGAGCTAACGAATCCCCTTCTTTTTGCCATTGGACTTTCCAATCAAATTGGTTGTAAGACTCATAAGGATCTACTTTACGAAGATCCCATTGTATTCCAGAAGCTCGTAACATCGGTCCCGATAAGCCCCAATTTACTGCTTCTTCTCCGCTAATAAAACCTACTCCTTCAACTCGCTCTAAAAAAATTGGATTCTGTGTAATAAGTTGTTGATATTCAACAACTCCGCGTAAAAAATAATCACAGAAATCTAAACATTTATCGATCCATCCATAAGGTAGATCGGCGGCTACTCCTCCGATGCGAAAGTAATTGTGCATCATTCGCATACCTGTAGCAGCTTCAAATAGATCATATATTAATTCTCTCTCTCTAAAAATATAGAAAAAAGGAGTCTGTGCGCCGAGATCCGCCATAAAAGGTCCAAGCCATAGCAAGTGAGAAGCTATCCGGCTTAATTCTAACATAATTACCCTAATATAGCTGGCTCTTTGTGGTATTTGAATATTCTCCAAGAATTCTGGTGCATTTACTGTTATTGCTTCTGTAAACATAGTAGCTAAATAATCCCACCTTGTTACATAAGGTAAGTATTGTATAATAGTTCGGTTTTCCGCGATTTTTTCCATTCCTCTGTGTAAATACCCTAATATGGGTTCACAATCAATAACATCCTCACCATCGAGAGTAACGATCAGTCGAAGAACACCATGCATTGATGGGTGTTGAGGGCCCATATTGACTATCATGAGATCTTTTCTTGTAAGCGGTAGACTCATATCCTTTCTTCCTTAATTCATTATTCCATGAAAATGGATTATTCCATGAATTCCTCAAAGCGAGGCTCATCAAAATGAAAAATCTAAGACTACTATAAGACTACTAAAAAAATAATAAAACAAGAAAAAAATTTGAACGATTAAATTACTGCTCCCGAATATTCAACTGACCGATTAATT
>NW_028261062.1:0-34629 GCF_056163025.1 Triticum urartu | reverse complement strand
TCTTCAACTCGAATACCAAAAGGAAGAAAAAAATATGACTAAGTGATTTTATAGTAGAGGCATATCCTGAATGTGCTTGATAGATCCCATTTTTTCATGAAAATAAAGATAGTCAATTTGACTGGACTTAAGACTTTATTATGTTTTCTGAGAAAGAATAAGATATCATTATTCTCTTTAATAAACTTTTGTCTCGTACGGAATACTATATGATTTCACCGTTTGTTTCATCAGAAACAATCTGGGACGGAAGGATTCGAACCTCCGAGTAACGGGACCAAAACCCGCTGCCTTACCACTTGGCCACGCCCCATTTCGGGTTTTATGCGACACTAATAAACACTAGTATGTTTATTTGTTATTCGTCAATACCATTTCAATTACATAAAAAAGGAGGGATATTCTCTTGCTAGTATTCTACACATGCGGATAATATAGAATCAAAAAAATGCATTGATCATTACATGGAATTCTATTAAGATATTATATGAAAGTCGAATTTATTCCACTCTCATTTGAGAGTGCGAATACAAGGAGGTATTTTGTGTTTGGGAAAGTCCGAAGAAAAAAGATTTTGAATCTGCCTTTTCCTTCTTTCCCTTAAAAAAATAACTCAAGAAAAATCCAATTATTTACTCTACAAGAATGAAATGCTTGTTATGCCTAATATACTTAGTTTAACCTGTATCTGTTTTAATTCTGTTCTTTATCCTACTAGTTTTTTCTTTGCCAAATTACCCGAAGCTTATGCTATTTTCAATCCAATCGTGGATATTATGCCTGTTATACCTCTATTCTTTTTTCTATTAGCCTTTGTTTGGCAAGCTGCTGTAAGTTTTCGATGAAATCTTTAGTACTCTGTATGCCAAATTGAATGATGTGTTCATTCCAAAAAAATTTTAAAATGGGTAAAAGCCGAGAAGTTTTATATTTTTATATTATGAACCTTCGATTCTAAAATTTAAATTCTTCTACATTGAATGGGTAGCTACAGCAATAAATTTGGATCAGCCTTTCTACTCCCCTGCACCTAGGTTGAGCAGGTACCTAAAGGTACCTACACAATACCTAACCACCTAACCCTATTTTTGCTATTGATAAGAGTGCTTATTATAAAAGAATTCTTGCAATTTTTTTCAAGAATTCTTTTTTGCATTTTTAGGTATAAAAAAAAACCATCCTAGTGGATCCGTGTGGTAAGGAAAAACTGGTAATCTATTCCTTAAAAAAAAATCTTGGAGATTATGTAATGCTTACTCTCAAACTTTTTGTTTATACAGTAGTGATATTCTTTGTTTCACTCTTTATCTTTGGATTCTTATCTAATGACCCAGGACGGAATCCTGGACGCGAGGAGTAAAAATTCAGTTTTTTTTTTTCTTATTGGATTTGTTTCGTACATTTATCTATGAGAAAATCCGGGGGTCAGAATTCTTTCCAATTCGAAAGTCCCAAATGATCCAAGGGAGCGGAAAGAGAGGGATTCGAACCCTCGGTACAAAAAAATTGTACAACGGATTAGCAATCCGCCGCTTTAGTCCACTCAGCCATCTCTCCACGTTCCAAAGCGAAAGGTTTCCGTGATATGATATAGGCAAGAAATAAGAAATAACGGTTGCAAAAAACCCCTTTTTTTTCTTTCAAAAGTCTATAAAAATTATATTGCCAATTCCATTTTAATTATATTCTTTTTTCTTAATGTTAATAAAAAAAGAAGAAAATTCTTGTTTTTTCTTTCTAAAAATCGATATTGGCCGAGAGACAATCAAATAGATTTTCTCTTTAGCGGGCATTTCCATATAGGACTTGTTATAATTATAATAAAACAAGCAGGTTATATAAAAAAAACGCTTTTTTTGTCGATTATTTATCAAGAAAGCAAAAAGGGTTCTTATCAAATCCACCATAAAATTGGAAAGAAGCATAAAGTAAGTAGACCTGACTCCTTTAATGATGCCTCTATCCGCTATTCTGATATATAAATTCGATGTAGATGAAATTGTATAAGCGAATTTTTTTTATTTCCTTAGACTTAGACCGCGCAAGACAAGAATTTTTCGCTATTTACGATTTCATATTCTTGTTACTAGATGTTCTATAGGAATAAGAAGAAATCGCAACTCCTTTGCGCTACACATAAAATTGGATTTCGAAGGTCCATTTTTTTTTTTCAGAATCCTCTATTATTTTAGTTCTTCCACCCATGCAATAGAGAGGGAATGGGAAAAGAAGGGTTACTTTTATTTGCATTTTTCCCTTAAAAGATAGACTTTGAAATAGGAGTCTTGGAATAATGCTGAATTCAAAGGTTTATTTCTTTCTATAGTATAAGAAAAACAATTTATTTCTATTTCTATAGTATAAGAAAAACAAATAAATAGTATAAGAAAAACAAATCGAATCAAATTCATGGATTTACCACGACCTCGGTTGTGACTGTGACTCCATAGATAAAAATGGGAAATTTCTCTCTTCGAGACCATTGAAAAAGGGCATTGAACGAGAAAGAAATCGTCCACAGATAATAAAACTATCATATGCCTTGGAAAGTGATATGAGGTGCTCGGAAATGGTTGAAGTAATTGAATAGGAGGATCACTATGACTATAGCCCTTGGTAGAATTCCTAAAGAAGAAAATGATCTATTTGATACTATGGATGACTGGTTACGAAGGGACCGTTTCGTTTTTGTAGGATGGTCTGGCCTATTGCTCTTTCCTTGTGCTTATTTCGCTTTAGGGGGTTGGTTTACAGGGACAACTTTTGTAACTTCTTGGTATACCCATGGATTGGCTAGTTCCTATTTGGAAGGTTGTAATTTCTTAACCGCAGCAGTTTCTACCCCTGCCAATAGTTTAGCACACTCTTTGTTGCTACTATGGGGGCCCGAAGCACAAGGAGATTTTACTCGTTGGTGTCAATTAGGCGGTCTATGGACTTTTGTAGCTCTCCACGGGGCTTTTGCACTAATAGGTTTCATGTTACGCCAATTTGAACTTGCTCGGTCTGTTCAATTGCGGCCTTATAATGCAATCTCATTCTCTGGTCCAATTGCTGTTTTTGTTTCTGTATTCCTTATTTATCCACTGGGGCAATCTGGTTGGTTCTTTGCGCCGAGTTTTGGCGTAGCAGCGATATTTCGATTCATCCTTTTCTTCCAAGGATTTCATAATTGGACGTTGAACCCATTTCATATGATGGGAGTTGCCGGAGTATTAGGTGCGGCTCTGCTATGCGCTATTCATGGAGCGACCGTAGAAAACACTCTATTTGAGGACGGTGATGGTGCAAATACCTTCCGTGCTTTTAACCCAACTCAAGCTGAAGAAACTTATTCAATGGTCACTGCTAACCGCTTTTGGTCCCAAATCTTTGGTGTTGCTTTTTCCAATAAACGTTGGTTACATTTCTTTATGCTATTTGTACCCGTCACCGGTTTATGGATGAGTGCTATTGGCGTAGTTGGCTTGGCTCTGAACTTACGTGCCTATGACTTTGTTTCCCAGGAAATCCGTGCAGCGGAAGATCCTGAATTTGAGACTTTCTACACCAAAAATATTCTTTTAAACGAGGGTATTCGTGCGTGGATGGCAGCTCAGGATCAGCCTCATGAAAATCTTATATTCCCTGAGGAGGTTCTACCACGTGGAAACGCTCTTTAATGGAACTTTCGTTTTAGCTGGTCGTGACCAAGAAACCACCGGCTTTGCTTGGTGGGCTGGGAATGCCAGACTTATCAATTTGTCCGGTAAACTGCTTGGAGCTCATGTAGCTCATGCCGGATTAATCGTATTCTGGGCCGGAGCAATGAACCTATTTGAAGTGGCCCATTTCGTACCAGAAAAGCCCATGTATGAACAAGGGTTGATTTTACTTCCACACTTAGCTACTCTAGGTTGGGGAGTAGGGCCAGGGGGGGAAGTTCTAGATACTTTTCCGTACTTTGTATCTGGCGTACTTCACCTAATTTCCTCCGCAGTCTTAGGCTTCGGTGGCATTTATCACGCGCTTCTGGGACCCGAGACTCTTGAGGAATCTTTTCCATTCTTTGGTTATGTCTGGAAAGATAGAAATAAAATGACTACAATTTTGGGTATTCACTTAATTTTGTTAGGTCTAGGTGCTTTTCTTCTAGTACTCAAGGCTCTTTATTTTGGCGGTGTATATGATACCTGGGCCCCTGGGGGGGGAGATGTAAGAAAAATTACCAATTTGACCCTTAGTCCCAGTGTTATATTTGGTTATTTACTAAAATCTCCTTTTGGTGGAGAAGGGTGGATTGTTAGTGTAGATGATTTAGAAGATATAATTGGTGGGCATGTATGGTTGGGTTTTATTTGTGTATTTGGCGGAATTTGGCATATTTTAACCAAACCCTTCGCATGGGCTCGCCGTGCATTTGTATGGTCTGGAGAAGCTTACTTGTCTTATAGTTTAGCTGCTTTATCTGTCTTTGGTTTTATCGCTTGTTGTTTTGTATGGTTCAATAATACAGCTTATCCGAGTGAGTTTTATGGACCCACCGGGCCAGAAGCTTCTCAAGCTCAAGCATTTACTTTTCTAGTTAGAGACCAGCGTCTTGGAGCTAATGTGGGATCCGCTCAAGGACCCACAGGTTTAGGTAAATATCTAATGCGTTCCCCAACTGGGGAGGTTATCTTTGGAGGGGAAACTATGCGTTTTTGGGACCTTCGTGCTCCATGGTTAGAACCTCTAAGGGGCCCCAACGGTTTGGACTTGAGTAGGTTGAAAAAAGACATACAACCTTGGCAAGAACGACGCTCAGCAGAATATATGACCCACGCTCCTTTAGGCTCTTTAAATTCCGTGGGTGGCGTAGCTACCGAGATCAATGCAGTTAATTATGTCTCTCCTAGAAGTTGGTTATCAACTTCTCATTTTGTTCTAGGATTCTTCTTTTTTGTGGGCCATTTATGGCATGCAGGAAGAGCCCGAGCTGCTGCAGCAGGTTTTGAAAAGGGAATCGATCGTGATTTGGAACCTGTTCTTTACATGAACCCTCTTAACTAAGATTTTCTTATTTATACCTGTTCTACTTTTTTTCTGTTCTGGCTCGGTTATTCCATCTAGCCGAGCCATTCATTCCTTTTTATGAAAGAAAGATAAGGGACAGAAAAAAAAAATAAATAAAAATGAAAGAAACAAACGTATTCAATAAGCAAAAGGAGAGAGAGGGATTCGAACCCTCGATAGTTCCTAGAACTATACCGGTTTTCAAGACCGGAGCTATCAACCACTCAGCCATCTCTCCACAGCCTAATCCTTATTTTACTCCTACAAATAGAACATAGCCATATAAAAAATAAAAAGATTTATTAGCCTCTAGAAAGATATCAGATACAAGTTCCTTTTCGATATATCTCTGTATACTGTATACACGGATACAGGATCCGCTATACCCGCTTGTGAAATAAAGAGTAAATAATCTCTTCTCACCCCCATATCCAAATAAAAAAGCGGTTTAAGTAATAAATTTGAATTAAAGAGAAGAATCAATGGATTCATGATTAAACCCCTCCTACTTCTTGTATTTTTTTACAATTTTGGTTTAAGTGAGGGATCAAATATGTAGTCAACTTTATTTGATGGTAGCTTGGAGGATTAGAAATATGACTATTGCTTTCCAATTAGCTGTTTTTGCATTAATTGCGACTTCCTCAGTCTTAGTAATTAGTGTACCCCTTGTATTTGCTTCTCCTGATGGTTGGTCAAATAATAAAAATGTTGTATTTTCCGGTACATCATTATGGATTGGACTAGTCTTTCTCGTAGCTATTCTGAATTCTCTCATTTCTTAAATGAAATTTGGTTAATATTTATTAACCCCATAAAAAAGAAATAATAAAGGCCATTTCTTCTAAAAAATTAGAATAGTGAGACGTATTAAAACGCAATTTGCGTTCCGAATTGCTAGCTCTTCTCTTTCAGTATTATGAAATTCCATTCCCATTAGAATATTCATTGACAGATAATAAAAAAAGGAAAACTCTAATATAATAGAAAATGAAATGAAACGGTCGACCCAGACATAGAAGGTCGACCCAGGCGGATATACGCTATAAAATATATACCGTAGCGAGCGTAGTTCAATGGTAAAATATCTCCTTGCCAAGGAGAAGATACGGGTTCGATTCCCGCCGCTCGCCCGCTTAATTTATCAAAGTACTATGATAAAAAGTTTAGTCTAGTTAACTGTTTAACTACTTATATTAAATTAAGTATTAATTAGGTGTTAGTCTAGTGCCGTATCCCTTACTATCTTACCCTTCCTTTGCATCCCACTCAAAAAAAGAGGGCGCTCCAGAGGCAGAAATAGAACTCGCCAACAGAGCTCCAAAAATTGGGTATTAACTGAGACAAACAACGGGCAAACTTTTTTTAAAGGGAAGGGAGAGGTAGACTGTCCCTTTCGTTTCATTTTTATTTTCTGCAGGGTAGGGAGAGGCCTTGCGCCTTCTTTTTTTGAAGGCAAGTGACTTCGCAAACTGCTCAATTTTGCCCTCTAGGGCCGGGAACTAATGAATAAAAAAGGGTTGGATACGCCCCTCTACCATACATATCTAGAGAAATAGAATAGTCCTTTTATACAGACTGCTAAGTGCGGAGACGGGAATCGAACCCGTGACCTCAAGGTTATGAGCCTCGTGAGCTACCAAACTGCTCTACTCCGCTCTGGAGTACCAGAAACTGGTGGACAAAAAAGGCTTGAATACAAGCCTCTAACATGTCTAGACAAATAGAATACTCCTTTTATACAGAATGGAGCGGGTAGCGGGAATCGAACCCGCATCGTTAGCTTGGAAGGCTAGGGGTTATAGTCGACGTTGGTTGATTATTTTTAACGTCTCTAATTCAAAACCGAACATGAAATTTTGATTTCATTCGGCTCCTTTATGGATATTCTCACCACTTAACATCTATGTCAGCTTTTCTATTTGAATGGAACCAAAGCTCTCCGCTTTCTAGATGATCCTTATAGAGTAGGAGATAGAAATTCTATCTAAATTCATCTAATCTACTTACTTCGTTCCCTAATTTCATTCAAGAGATCCTGAGGAAAAGAATTGGGTTTCCACCGAGCTGAAACAATATGCGGATGGTTCTAGTAAACCAAAACTATCGTTTTTTAGCTATTTGGCTTCCTTATTCCTTATTTTAAGAAGATTTAGTTACGATTGGAAATCAACTTTTTTGTATCTTCATCCATAGATCCTTTACTCATATTTTCAAAATTGGAATACTTAATCCAATGCAAAATTATGCTTCGCGACTCTGTACTCATAATCCTATTTTTATTTTGGATGCAATTTAAATTAGTCTTTGGATACAAATCGCCAGAATGTATATTCTTCCTCAATATGCTATTGAGAGGAAAAGGATTTAATCCTTTATAAGAACTAAAGTTTTCATCGGAATATAAAAATAAAAAACTTAAGGATGCCTTAAGTATATCATTTCAAATTCAGTTATTAATAGAACGAATCACACTTTTACCACTAAACTATACCCGCTACATTGTAGATTATGGTATAAATGGTACCCTTTGTCAAGGATAGCCATTTGACAAGAAGGCTAATTCCCCCTTATTGAATCAGATGGAGAAGGTTCATGACACTGAGCCGTTGGTACTTCTACTTCGATCGCTCGCCTTTACTTTAGGATTTAGATAGCCCCTCTGGTCTGTAAAAAAAATCTTTTCTTACCATGCTAATAGCGCCTGAACCAAATGTATTTATTTTGATTAGGATCCTATTCTACGGTTACGACTACAATAATAATTATTTACTTTGCAAGGACGTAAGTGTGTCAGACTGCTAAATTGTTTTATTATTCCTACAATATAAACTAGGGGATATAGGGGGTAACACTGTCCCTATAAATTCCTTTTTTCCTTTTCTTTTTTGTCCAGAATTGAACAAAAAAGAAATTATGGAAGATGTTTTCTTCCCCCATTAAGTCCGAGCCATAGAGTAAGAGTGAGATGAGTTTTCCAAATTCATCATAGACTTTCCCTATGGCTTGATAGAAGTAAGCAGCAAAGAGTCGTAACTTAAAGAAAAAAACGGACAGGGCCGACAGATTTACCTGATGTAAAGAAGATCCTAAAAGTCTCTGATTAGTCGACTCTCTCCATTTAACACTTTCCTCTCTCTCCTTTTTTCCACTGACTCAATTCTAGTTTATTAGATTCTTGTTTAAAAGAATGCAAAAAGTTCAATAGAACTAAGAACACATAAAAAATAGCATAGAGGATCAAGGCCATTACCAAAAGTTCCTCCCAAGGATCCTATATCCTATTGGGTATCTGTTCCCCGCCTTTTCCCGCTAGGATCGGAAATCTTATATTTTCCATATCCATATACCGTTGAATCCTTGGGGTTCCAGAATCCGCCTATTTTACTAGTCTTCGGAAACGGAAAACCCTGAACCAAGAAGAGTTGGATATGTTATGTAGGGTATGTTTTTTTTTATTAATTTTATTTTGAGCTCTCAAGATATCGATATATACATATACAATCTCTACATAATGTCTCTCTCTCTATCTCTATATATTATATATATAATATGTACATTATGCAGTAGACCCATAATGGGAAATCCAAGTGGCTAATTTTTGAATTAAATAAAAAGCCCTTTTAACTCAGTGGTAGAGTAATGCCATGGTAAGGCATAAGTCATCGGTTCAAATCCGATAAAGGGCTTTTTAAATTAGTGGTAGAGTAATCTCGTGCTAAGACGTAAGTCGTTGGTTCGAATCTGATAGAGTACTTTTCTACTAAATTGATTCACTTTTTTTCTTTGTTTTTGAAACTTTCTCTATATTTTTAGAGAATTTTATGACTTAGTGCGGGATGGATGCATTTTTGGTATGAACACTAAATGAAGCACGGAGAATTAATCTATAACGATCAACTAAAAAAAATCCTAGATGAAAACATAACAGAAAAGTTGGAAAAACTCTTTGCTTTGGATCTATTTATACTTTTCGAGTATATTGACAATTCCAAAAAACTGCTCATACTATGATTATAGTATAATCACGAGCGGTTGTATATGGCCCTATCGTCTAGTGATGCCCCTATCGTCTAGTGGTTCAGGACATCTCTCTTTCAAGGAGGCAGCGGGGATTCGACTTCCCCTGGGGGTAGGGAGTATTATGAAAGGAGGTTAATCATAGATTAGCAAAAACCCTAGAATAAATTCTTCCTGGGTCGATGCCCGAGTGGTTAATGGGGACGGACTGTAAATTCGTTGACAATGTCTACGCTGGTTCAAATCCAGCTCGGCCCAAACCAAAAATCTAGGGCTTCGTGAGTATGAACTAAATCCTTTTGTTTTTCTTCCATAAAATAAAATGTCTGATCTATAGAAATAAAAGATAAAGAAAAAAGGGAAATTTTTTTTTCTAATCCATATCTCTCTCATTCCTTTCTTACAAACAAAAGAGTTTTTCTTATTGAAGGCTGGATTATTATCCATTTTTAGTGATAAAAAATCACGACATACTAGTTATGTCACTCTCACTATACCCACGTATAATATAATATGTGGGTATGTAGTATATGATTCGTCTATTTCTTAGAGTACGAAAGACGAATCGAATCTTCTTATGGTTCTATTTAAGAATGGGTATGCCATACACCCCGCGGGGATTGTAGTTCAATTGGTCAGAGCACCGCCCTGTCAAGGCGGAAGCTGCGGGTTCGAGCCCCGTCAGTCCCGAACTAGGGTTCAATGAATGGAGAAATTGATATTTCCTTTTTCCATGAAAAAAAGGGGCAGGGAGCAAGATCAAATACCCACAGGGCACCCTTACTTCACTTTTTTATTTTGCATCTCTCATTAAAGAGGGAGGGAGGGCATATAGGAATTTTTTTTTCACTACTCCCAATCGATAAAGAAAGACACACATACGATATGTGGATTAGTAGAATTTAGGATATTATATTACTCTATCTTTCTTTATGATGATACCATCCTCATCTTAATTTCCTATTCCACTCTTATGGAATAGAGTACCGGTATTTTACCGGAATCCATACATAAATCGTATTCCCTTTTTATTTCAGACCTCTTTTCCCCATCTCACTTCTACTGCTTATTTGGATGTCTATGTGACCCATAGAAAGTGAAAGTTGGTCATATAATACATACATAATTGTATGTATAACTATAAGAAAAAGGAAGGGAAATTGTATAAGATTAAGAAAGTATAAGATTAAGAAAGCTCGTGGGTTAGAGATATAGAAAAGAAAAAGTAGAAAAGGATTAAAAAAGAGGGAATTCCTAATCCAATCAAAAAACCCATTTTGGTCTTAGTGTGGATAGAGGATCTTCCTATGTTATACTATATAACTCTCATCCGTGAAATATAACTCTCATCCATGAATTGATTTGATAGATCCGATATTCATAATATTGAATTGATTCAGTATTATCAGAATGCAAGCCCTACCCTTGAATTTACAAGATACCCCTTTTTCCTCTCCATGGGATTACATCCCGAGTTATTGTGAAAATAAAAAATAAAGAGGTTATGGAAGTCAATATTCTCGCATTTATTGCTACTGCACTGTTCATTCTAGTTCCTACTTCTTTTTTACTTATTATTTATGTAAAAACAGTCAGCCAAAATAATTAATTGGAATTCCAATTAATCATTGAAGAAATTAAAAAGGGATTAAATAAAAAAAATCCAAGTCTTAAATGAAAGGATCTGGTTGGAATCTTAAAGTGTGGTAGAAAGAACTACATATAGTTTTTTCTACGACACTTTAGATTCTTTCTATTATATTATCTTTGAATCTACATAGAATAGATTAGTAGATTGAAATAGTTAAGTAGTCTAATTCAATTTCTTTTTTCATTGCATCCACTTAATTTCAATCAGGTCAAAATAAAAAAATCTAAGACAATTCTTGACCAAAGAATCCATGGAAGGAAAGAAAAATAATATGAAGAATAGACTATAGTAAAAAGTAAAAGGAAATGGAAAATGTGTGATATGCCGTGAATAGTTCCGTGGAAGAAAGTCTAATTTTCTTATGTATAGAACTTTTTTTAACCATTCGTCATTTCTAGTAGAAATTCTGAATTGGTATAATGGCTCTTTCTTACATTACAACTTACAATACAAGAGTTTCTTACAGGAGTGAAACAAAACTAAAGAAAAAGATTAAAGAATAACGTTTGACAAAATGATTAATGCAAAATGATCCATTAAAGAAAAGAATTGATACAACAATTTGATTACTTAATCAATTAGTAGTATCCCTAGAGTCCACTCCTTCCCCATACTACTAGTGAAAGAGAAAATGTAAAGACTACCATTAAAGCAGCCCAAGCGAGACTTACTATATCCATCTAAATTATGTCTCCTATTTCTATGAAGGGATTATTCTACTATTGATCAATAATCATAGTGGAATCAAGGGTACAGAGTCAAAAAGGGATTCCGCCCTAAGGCCATGGATCAATCAGTTCAAGGAATTTACTCCTAACAAATTCTTATAGGAATTCTGGTAGAATTAGAGAGCATTAAAAATACGAGATACTATAGCCCTTTTTTCCTTAAAAAAGAAAGAGTACGGGAATGATGTCCTGAATAGAAGAAGCGGGAATAGGAAGATTTTTTATTCCTTTTGTTACTCTTTTTTTTTTTTTTAAGCAAAGGACGCCCGAATATACCATAAAATTATCGATAGATAAATATTTATTGGATACCTACCTTACCTAATGTTTATTTTTGACCTAAACCCTGCAGCCTTGCTTTGTATCATTCTATGAAAGAATGAAGAGATTTTATCCATAATACAACTCCTAAATTGATTTTTGATCGACCTATTTAATCTGATTCTCGTTAGAATTAAGTAGTCCTTACTTTAGTGTATGTAGGTAACATAAGATGTACGATAAAAAAATGTATAATAATTAGTAAGTCTTGATATTCTTTCGTGGAGTCCCTTCTTGAATCTTAGATTGAAAAAAAAAAAGAATGCCCCTTAGGGACCTTTCTTTGGATACCAAGATTTCTGACATCTTATCCTCGTATTTTAAAATTATCAAATCGAATCTCAATTAAGAACCAATTCAAATTCATATAATAAAAGAATAAGGAAACACTACCTCACCCCTATTGATAACCATTTTGGCCACTACCGTCAAAACAAACCCTAACCCTAGTTTGAGGATAGAACTATGGTATGGTTTCTCTAAACCCAGTATCGGCAGGCCCAGTTACTCTCTTGCCCGAACTTATGCGAAGTAAAAATTTATCGAATTCGATCAGCACTATAAAAAAAACCTAAGTATTTTATTGATCAGGCGGCACCCAGATTTGAACTGGGGATAAAGGATTTGCAGTCCCCTGCCTTACCGCTTGGCCATGCCGCCAAAAAATCCGATCAAAAATCTAGAAAACAGCAAGTATTCATCCACGTTTTCTTACGAAAAGCCCCTTTTATTTTGAATATAATTCTACTTACTTTTTTCCAATCTTTTTCAAAAAATCTATTCCTGCTTTTTTTGATCCAGTTTCTATTATTCTCCTCGATAGATTCTATCTTAAAACATACATTGTTAACACAATAAAACTTCCCATTTCTTTCTATTGAGATGAAAAAGAAGAAAAAGTGGATTTCTATTCACAGGCTGCAAAATTCAGAATAAATTGGAACCGTTAACTAGAATTCTCTTTTTTTTATTGCAGTAGTGAACTACTCTTAAATCGGTATTATCTCCCCCCCCTTCAATGGCATAATAAAATATTATGGCTTTATGCTTAATCCGTGTATAGGTAAACTTTAGGTCCGAACAGCATTATTATCCAAAGATCCCCTTTATGTACATATCTCTATGGGGAATCATGCTTTAATTTTTCAAAGTATTAAATTAAATATCTTGAATAAAAAAAGGAAATTTGCTCTGATATAGAGTATAACCTGACTATCTTGGCGTACCCAAGTGAAATTACGATAAAAGAAAAGCATGGATATGGGGAGAGGTGGATAACTAGATTGGCATGTACTTAAAAAAGGGACTTACTTTATTTTAGAATTCCACAATGAAATACTGAATTTTCTAGCAATTATACTACTCCGATCCGAAATAAAAAAGAACCCTCAAATTATTTTGAGAAATTAAAGTAAGCACGCTATTCTAAATCGAAGTAAAGTCAAACTTTCTAGTATATTATATTACGGCTTTATTACATTCATAGAAAGGAGATAAAATGAGAAATCTTTGCCATCCAATCTGATTAGAATATCATAACATAAAGTATAAGTGGCAGAATTTTTTTTGTAGGAATGTTTTATCAATTCATTTTCATTTCATTTGTACCCCTGGCAAACTCGAACTTTCGTCCAAATGGTCTCTATTCATATGTATGAAATACATATATGAAATACGTATGTGGAGTTCCCTAGAATTTCATGTGATTCAGTAAACAGAATATAGATTCCATGATTGCTAGATCGATCCATAGGGATTGATGAAGAGTGAGCTGATAATGGAATTTTTCTTTGATAAACAGGAAACTTAAGATTAAGATGCTCCGGAATGGAAACGAGGGAATGTCCACAATACCCGGATTTAGTCAGATCCAATTCGAGGGATTTTGTAGGTTCATTAATCAAGCCTTGGCAGAAGAACTTGACAAGTTTCCAACAATTAAAGATCCAGATCACGAAATTGCATTTCAATTATTTGCGAAAGGATATCAACTGCTAGAACCCTCGATAAAAGAAAGAGATGCTGTGTATGAATCACTCACCTATTCTTCCGAATTATATGTATCTGCGAGATTAATTTTTGGTTTCGATGTGCAAAAGCAAACCATTTCTATCGGAAACATTCCTATAATGAATTCCTTAGGAACCTTTATTATAAATGGAATATACCGAATTGTGATCAATCAAATATTGCTAAGTCCTGGTATTTACTACCGCTCGGAATTAGATCATAAGGGAATTTCTATCTACACTGGCACTATAATATCAGATTGGGGGGGGAGATCGGAATTAGCAATTGATAAAAAAGAAAGGATATGGGCTCGCGTGAGTAGAAAACAAAAGATATCTATTCTAGTTCTATCATCAGCTATGGGTTCGAATCTAAGAGAAATTCTGGATAATGTTTCCTACCCTGAAATTTTCTTGTCTTTCCCGAATGCTAAAGAGAAGAAGAGGATTGAGTCAAAAGAAAAAGCTATTTTGGAGTTTTATCAACAATTTGCTTGTGTAGGTGGGGACCTGGTATTTTCGGAGTCCTTATGCGAGGAATTACAAAAGAAATTTTTTCAACAAAAATGTGAATTAGGAAGGATTGGTCGACGAAATATGAATCGGAGACTTAATCTTGATATTCCTCAGAACAATACATTCTTGTTACCACGAGATGTATTGGCCGCTACGGATCATTTGATTGGAATGAAATTTGGAACGGGTATACTTGACGATGACGATATGAATCACTTGAAAAATAAACGTATTCGTTCGGTTGCGGATCTGTTACAAGATCAATTCGGATTGGCTCTTGGTCGTTTACAACATGCAGTTCAAAAAACTATTCGTAGAGTATTCATACGTCAATCGAAACCGACTCCCCAAACTTTGGTAACTCCAACTTCAACTTCAATTTTATTAATAACTACTTATGAGACCTTTTTTGGCACATACCCGTTATCTCAAGTTTTTGATCAAACGAATCCATTGACACAAACTGTTCATGGGCGAAAAGTGAGTTGTTTAGGTCCTGGAGGGTTGACGGGGAGAACCGCAAGTTTTCGGAGCCGAGATATTCATCCGAGTCACTATGGGCGTATTTGTCCAATTGACACGTCTGAAGGAATCAATGTTGGACTTACTGGATCCTTAACAATTCATGCGAGAATTGATCACTTGTGGGGATCCATAGAGAGTCCGTTTTATGAAATATCTGCTGAGAAAGCAAAAGAAAAAAAAGAGAGACAGGTGGTTTATCTATCACCAAATAGAGATGAATATTATATGATAGCAGCAGGAAATTCTTTGTCCTTGAATCAAGGTATTCAGGAAGAACAGGTTGTTCCGGCTAGATACCGTCAAGAATTCTTGACTATTGCATGGGAACAGATTCATGTTAGAAGTATTTTTCCTTTCCAATATTTTTCTATTGGGGGTTCTCTCATTCCTTTTATTGAGCACAATGATGCGAATCGGGCTTTAATGAGTTCTAATATGCAGCGCCAAGCAGTTCCGCTTTCTCGGTCCGAGAAATGCATTGTTGGAACTGGATTGGAACGCCAAACAGCTCTAGATTCGAGGGTTTCCATTATAGCCGAACGCGAGGGAAAGATCATTTCTACTGATAGTCATAAGATACTTTTATCAAGTAGTGGGAAGACTATAAGTATTCCTTTAGTTAACCACCGTCGCTCTAACAAAAATACTTGTATGCACCAAAAACCCCGGGTTCCACGGGGTAAATCCATTAAAAAAGGACAAATTTTAGCAGAAGGAGCTGCTACAATTGGGGGCGAACTTGCTTTAGGAAAAAACGTATTAGTAGCTTATATGCCATGGGAAGGTTACAATTTTGAAGACGCAGTACTAATTAGCGAACGTTTGGTATATGAAGATATTTATACCTCTTTTCACATCCGGAAATATGAAATTCAGACGGATACGACAAGCCAGGGCTCCGCTGAAAAAATCACTAAAGAAATACCACATCTAGAAGAACATTTACTCCGCAATTTGGACAGAAATGGAGTTGTTAGGTTGGGATCCTGGGTAGAAACTGGTGATATTTTAGTAGGTAAATTAACGCCTCAGATAGCGAGCGAATCATCTTATATCGCGGAAGCTGGATTATTACGGGCCATATTTGGCCTTGAGGTTTCCACTTCAAAAGAAACTTCTCTGAAATTACCTATAGGTGGAAGAGGGCGCGTTATCGATGTGAAATGGATCCAAAGGGACCCGCTCGACATAATGGTTCGTGTATATATTTTACAGAAACGTGAAATCAAAGTTGGGGATAAAGTAGCCGGAAGACATGGGAATAAAGGGATCATTTCCAAAATTTTGCCTAGGCAAGATATGCCCTATTTGCAAGATGGAACACCCGTTGATATGGTCTTCAATCCCTTAGGAGTACCCTCCCGAATGAATGTGGGACAAATATTTGAAAGCTCGCTCGGATTAGCGGGGGATCTGCTAAAGAAACATTATAGAATAGCACCCTTTGATGAGAGATATGAGCAAGAGGCTTCAAGAAAACTTGTGTTTTCAGAATTATATGAAGCCAGTAAAGAAACAAAAAATCCATGGGTATTTGAACCCGAGTACCCGGGAAAAAGCAGAATATTTGATGGAAGAACAGGCGACCCCTTTGAGCAACCTGTTCTAATAGGGAAGTCCTATATCTTAAAATTAATTCATCAAGTTGATGAGAAAATTCATGGGCGTTCTACTGGGCCCTACTCACTTGTTACACAACAACCGGTTAGAGGAAGAGCCAAGCAAGGGGGACAACGAGTAGGAGAAATGGAAGTTTGGGCTTTAGAAGGATTTGGTGTTGCTCATATTTTACAAGAGATACTTACTTATAAATCTGACCATCTTATAGCTCGCCAAGAAATACTTAATGCTACGATCTGGGGAAAAAGAATACCTAATCATGAGGATCCTCCAGAATCTTTTCGAGTGCTCGTTCGAGAACTACGATCTTTGGCTCTAGAACTGAATCATTTCCTTGTATCTGAAAAGAACTTCCAGGTTAATAGGGAGGAAGTTTGATCGGAATAAATATAAATTCTTTTCTTATTTCTATTTTATGATTGACCAATATAAACATCAACAACTTCAAATTGGACTCGTTTCCCCTCAACAAATAAAGGCTTGGGCTAACAAAAACCTACCTAATGGAGAAGTCGTTGGCGAAGTCACAAGGCCCTCTACTTTTCATTATAAAACCGATAAACCAGAAAAAGATGGATTGTTTTGCGAAAGAATCTTTGGACCCATAAAAAGCGGGATTTGCGCTTGTGGCAATTCTCGAGCGAGCGGAGCTGAAAACGAAGACGAAAGATTTTGCCAAAAATGCGGGGTCGAATTTGTGGATTCTCGGATACGAAGATATCAAATGGGATACATCAAACTCGCATGTCCCGTGACTCATGTGTGGTATTTGAAAGGTCTTCCTAGTTATATCGCGAATCTTTTAGATAAACCTCTTAAGAAGTTGGAGGGCCTAGTATACGGCGATTTCTCTTTTGCTAGGCCCAGCACTAAAAAACCCACTTTTTTACGATTACGAGGTTTATTCGAAGAGGAAATTGCATCCTGTAACCACAGCATTTCTCCCTTTTTTTCTACCCCAGGCTTTGCAACATTTCGAAATCGGGAAATTGCGACAGGAGCAGGTGCTATTAGAGAACAATTAGCAGATTTGGATTTGCGAATTATTATAGAGAATTCTTTGGTCGAATGGAAGGAATTAGAAGACGAGGGGTATAGTGGAGATGAGTGGGAAGATAGAAAAAGACGAATAAGAAAAGTTTTTTTGATTAGACGCATGCAATTGGCGAAACATTTTATTCAAACAAATGTAGAACCAGAATGGATGGTTTTGTGCTTATTACCGGTTCTTCCTCCCGAATTGAGACCTATTGTTTATAGGTCTGGAGATAAAGTAGTGACTTCAGACATTAATGAACTTTATAAGAGAGTTATCCGTCGGAACAACAATCTTGCCTATCTATTAAAAAGAAGTGAATTAGCGCCAGCAGATTTAGTAATGTGCCAGGAAAAATTGGTACAAGAAGCCGTGGATACACTTCTTGATAGTGGGTCCCGCGGGCAACCGACGAGGGATGGTCACAATAAAGTATACAAATCACTTTCAGATGTAATTGAAGGTAAAGAGGGAAGGTTTCGCGAGACTCTGCTTGGGAAACGGGTCGATTACTCGGGGCGTTCTGTCATTGTTGTGGGTCCTTCGCTTTCATTACATCAATGTGGATTACCTCTAGAGATAGCAATAAAGCTTTTTCAGCTATTTGTAATTCGCGATTTAATCACGAAACGCGCCACTTCTAATGTAAGGATTGCTAAAAGGAAAATTTGGGAAAAAGAACCCATTGTATGGGAAATACTTCAAGAAGTTATGCGGGGACATCCTGTACTGTTAAATAGAGCACCTACCCTGCATAGATTAGGCATACAGGCCTTTCAACCCACTTTAGTAGAGGGGCGTACTATTTCTTTACACCCATTAGTGTGTAAGGGTTTCAATGCGGACTTTGATGGAGATCAAATGGCTGTTCATCTACCTTTATCCTTGGAAGCTCAGGCAGAAGCCCGTTTACTTATGTTTTCTCATATGAATCTCTTATCTCCCGCTATTGGGGATCCTATTTGCGTACCAACCCAAGACATGCTTATCGGGCTTTATGTATTAACGATTGGAAAGCGTCGAGGTATTTGTGCAAATAGATATAATAGTTGCAGAAACTACCCAAATCTAAAAGTAAATTACAATAATAATAATAATTTTAAATATAGGAAAGATAAAGAACCCCATTTTTCTAGTTCTTATGATGCACTGGGAGCTTATAGACAAAAACTAATCAGTTTAGATAGTCCCTTGTGGCTACGATGGAACCTGGATCAACGCGTCATTGGGTCAAGAGAAGTTCCGATTGAAGTTCAATATGAATCTTTGGGGACTTATCATGAGATTTATGCCCACTATCTAATAATGGGAAATAGAAAAAAAGAAATTCGTTCGATATACATTCGAACCACTCTTGGTCATATTTCTTTTTATAGAGAAATAGAGGAAGCCATACAAGGATTTAGTCAGGCCTATTCATACACTACCTAAACAAGAAAGTTAGATTCGGCGATGCCCCTCCCCTTTCGGGGGGCATTCCGATTTCCCTAGTATCATCATTATTTGCCACGCGAATCCAGATTGAGATTGAGGCAATTAAGTTAATTAAATTTTCGAATCACTGACTCAGGCCCATTGTCGAATCCTACTCAGCAATTGTCGAATCCTACTCAGCCGAAAAGGGGGTACTTATGTATGGCGGAACGGGCCAATCTGGTCTTTCATAATAAAGAGATAGACGGAACTGGTATGAAACGACTTATTAGCAGATTAATAGATCATTTTGGAATGGGATATACATCCCATATACTGGATCAACTAAAGACTCTGGGCTTCCATCAAGCCACTACTACATCGATTTCGTTAGGAATCGAGGATCTTTTAACAATACCCTCTAAGGGATGGTTAGTCCAAGACGCGGAACAACAGAGTTTTCTTTTGGAGAAACACTATTATTATGGGGCTGTACACGCGGTAGAAAAATTACGCCAATCTGTTGAGATATGGTATGCGACAAGTGAATATTTGAAACAAGAAATGAATTCAAATTTTCGGATAACGGATCCTTCTAATCCAGTCTATCTAATGTCTTTTTCAGGAGCCAGAGGAAATGCATCTCAAGTACACCAATTAGTAGGTATGAGAGGATTAATGTCGGACCCTCAAGGACAAATGATTGATTTACCTATTCAAAGCAATTTACGCGAGGGACTTTCTTTGACAGAATATATAATTTCCTGCTATGGAGCCCGCAAAGGGGTTGTAGATACTGCTGTGCGAACAGCAGATGCTGGATATCTTACACGTAGACTTGTTGAAGTAGTTCAACATATTATTGTGCGTAGAAGAGATTGTGGTACTATCCGAGGTATTTCTGTAAGTCCTCAAAATGGGATGACGGAAAAACTTTTTGTCCAAACACTAATTGGTCGTGTATTAGCAGACGATATATATATCGGTTCACGATGCATTGCCGCGCGAAATCAAGATATTGGAATTGGATTAGTCAATCGATTCATAACTGCCTTTCGAGCACAACCATTTCGAGCACAACCAATATATATTAGAACCCCCTTTACTTGCCGAAGCACTTCTTGGATCTGTCAATTATGCTATGGCCGGAGTCCTACTCATAGTGATCTGGTCGAATTGGGAGAAGCCGTAGGTATTATTGCAGGTCAATCAATTGGGGAGCCAGGGACTCAACTAACATTAAGAACTTTTCATACTGGCGGAGTATTCACAGGGGGTACTGCCGACCTTGTACGATCCCCTTCGAATGGAAAAATAAAATTCAATGAGAATTTGGTTCACCCCACACGTACCCGTCATGGGCAGCCTGCTTTTCTATGTTATATAGACTTGCATGTAACTATTCAGAGTCAAGATATTCTATATAGTGTGAATATTCCCTCAAAAAGCTTGATTCTAGTGCAAAATGATCAATATGTAAAATCCGAACAAGTAATTGCGGAGATTCGTGCCGGAACGTCCACTTTACATTTTAAAGAAAGGGTACAAAAGCATATTTATTCTGAATCAGACGGCGAAATGCACTGGAGTACTGATGTTTACCATGCGCCCGAATATCAATATGGTAATCTTCGCCGATTACCAAAAACAAGCCATTTATGGATATTGTCAGTAAGTATGTGCAGATCCAGTATAGCGTCTTTTTCACTCCACAAGGATCAAGATCAAATGAATACTTATGGTAAAAAAGATAGGGAAATTCTTGATTATTCAACGTCGGATCGAATCATGTCCAATGGCCATTGGAATTTTATCTATCCTTCTATTTTTCAAGATAATTCAGATTTGTTGGCGAAAAAGCGAAGAAATAGGTTCGTCATTCCATTACAATATCATCAAGAACAAGAGAAAGAACTAATATCCTGTTTTGGGATTTCGATTGAAATCCCCCTTATGGGTGTTTTACGTAGAAATACTATTTTTGCTTATTTTGACGATCCCCGATACAGAAAAGATAAAAAGGGTTCAGGAATTGTTAAATTTAGATATAGGACCCTAGAAGAAGAATATAGGACTCGAGCGGAAGACTCAGAAGAGGAATATGAGACCCTAGAAGACGAATACAGGACCCGAGAGGACGAATATGAATATGAAACCCTAGAAGAATCTAAATATGGAATCCTAGAAGACGAATACGAATATGAAACCCTAGAAGACGAATATGGGAGCCCAGAAAACGAATATAGGGAACCCAGAGAACGAATATAGGACTTTAGAGAAAGACTCAGAA
This sequence comes from Triticum urartu, assembly GCF_056163025.1. NCBI lineage: Eukaryota > Viridiplantae > Streptophyta > Magnoliopsida > Poales > Poaceae > Triticum > Triticum urartu. The sequence continues at coordinate 13,466 of NW_028261062.1, read as the reverse complement.
GAGGAATATGGGAGCCCAGAGAGCAAATATAGGACCCAAGAGGACGAATATGGAACTCTAGAGGAAGACTCAGAAGACGAATATGGCAGCCCCGGGGAAAGCGCAGAGGAAAAATATGGTACTTTAGAGGAAGACTCAGAAGAAGATTCAGAGGACGAATACGAGAGCCCAGAGGAAGATTCCATCTTAAAAAAAGAGGGTTTGATTGAGCATCGAGGAACAAAAGAATTTAGTCTAAAATACCAAAAAGAAGTAGATCGGTTTTTTTTCATTCTTCAAGAACTTCATATCTTGCCGAGATCTTCATCCCTAAAGATACTTGACAATAGTATTATTGGAGTGAATACACAACTCACAAAAAATACAAGAAGTCGACTAGGCGGACTGGTCCGAGTGAAGAGAAAAAAAAGCCATACGGAACTCAAAATATTTTCCGGAGATATTCATTTTCCTGAAGAGGCGGATAAGATATTAGGTGGCTGTTTGATACCGCCAGAAAGACAAAAAAAAGATTCTAAGGAATCAAAAAAAAGGAAAAATTGGGTCTATGTTCAACGGAAAAAAATTCTCAAGAGCAAGGAAAAGTATTTTGTTTCCGTTCGCCCTACAGTGGCATATGAAATGGACGAAGGAAGAAATTTAGCAACACTTTTCCCGCAGGATCTCTTGCAAGAAGAAAATAATCTCCAAATTCGACTTGTCAATTTTATTTCTCATGAAAATAGCAAGTTAACTCAAAGAATTTATCACACAAATAGTCAATTTGTTAGAACTTGCTTAGTAGTGAATTGGGAACAAGAAGAAAAAGAAAAGGCTGGTGCTTCCCTTGTTGAGGTAAGAGCAAATGATCTTATTCGCGATTTCCTAAGAATTGAGTTAGTCAAGTCCACTATTTCGTATACACGAAAAAGGTATGGTAGGACAAGTGCAGGACCGATTCCCCATAATAGGTTAGATCGCGCCAATATCAATTCTTTTTATTCCAAGGCGAAGATTGAATCACTTAGCCAACATCCAGAAGCTATTGGCACTTTGTTGAATCGAAATAAAGAATACCACTCTTTGATGATTTTGTCGGCATCCAACTGTTCTCGAATTGGTTTATTCAAGAATTCAAAACATCCCAATGCGATAAAAGAATGGAATCCTAGAATTCCTATTCGAGAAATTTTTGGGCCCTTAGGCGCTATTGTAGCTAGTATATCGCATTTTTCTTCATCTTACTATTTACTAACGCATAATAAAATCCTGTTAAAAAAATATTTGTTCGTTGACAATTTAAAACAAACCTTCCAAGTACTTCAAGAACTTAAATACTCTTTAATAGATGAAAATAAAAGGATTTCTAATTTCGATAGTAACATAATGTTGGATCCATTCCTTTTGAATTGTCACTTTGTCCATCATGATTCTTGGGAAGAGACATTGGCAATAATTCACCTTGGACAATTTATTTGTGAAAATGTATGTCTATTTAAATCGCACATAAAAAAATCCGGTCAAATTTTCATTGTAAATATGAATTCCTTTGTTATAAGAGCAGCTAAACCTTATTTGGCCACTACAGGAGCAACTGTTAATGGTCATTATGGAGAAATCCTTTACAAGGGAGATAGGTTAGTTACGTTTATATATGAAAAATCGAGATCTAGTGACATAACGCAAGGTCTTCCAAAAGTGGAACAAATCTTTGAAGCGCGTTCAATTGATTCATTATCCCCGAATCTCGAAAGGAGAATTGAGGATTGGAATGAGCGTATACCAAGAATTCTTGGGGTCCCTTGGGGATTCTTGATTGGAGCTGAGCTAACCATAGCCCAAAGTCGTATCTCTTTGGTTAATAAAATCCAAAAGGTTTATCGATCCCAAGGGGTACAGATCCATAATAGACATATAGAGATTATTATACGCCAAGTAACATCAAAAGTGCGGGTTTCCGAAGATGGAATGTCTAATGTTTTTTCGCCTGGGGAATTAATCGGACTATTGCGAGCGGAACGAGCAGGACGAGCTTTGGATGAATCGATCTATTATCGGGCAATCTTATTGGGAATAACAAGGGCTTCCCTGAATACCCAAAGTTTCATATCTGAAGCAAGTTTTCAAGAAACTGCTCGAGTTTTAGCAAAAGCTGCCCTACGAGGTCGCATTGATTGGTTGAAAGGCTTGAAAGAAAACGTAGTTCTGGGGGGGATTATACCTGTTGGTACCGGATTCCAAAAATTTGTGCATCGTTCCCCACAAGACAAGAACCTTTATTTCGAAATAAAAAAAAAAAATCTATTCGCGTCGGAAATGAGAGATTTTTTGTTTCTCCATACAGAATTAGTTTCTTCAGATTCTGACGTAACAAACAATTTTTATGAGACATAAGAACCCCCATAAAAATATTTTTTACTTTACTAGACTTTTGAACTTAGAACACTAACAGGTCAAATTTTAGATTTTTAAGATTTTTATTTTAATAAGTAAAACAAGTCAGTTAATTCATTAAGGTGGTTATGTTTATACCATGTATCAATGGCCAACTCTTATCTTAGTACAAGGTTCTCTCGGAACAATTATTATTTATTTCAAGCTATTTCGGATCTTTCTTAATCTTCAAAAAGAACTAAATTCCGTAATGGAATGGTAGGATTAAAAAAAAGGAAGTGTGGAAAAAATGACAAGAAGATATTGGAACATTAATTTGAAAGAGATGATAGAAGCAGGAGTTCATTTTGGTCATGGTATTAAGAAATGGAATCCTAAAATGGCCCCTTACATTTCGGCAAAGCGTAAAGGTACTCATATTATAAATCTCGCTAGAACGGCTCGTTTTTTATCAGAAGCTTGTGATTTAGTTTTTGATGCAGCAAGTCAGGGAAAAAGTTTCTTAATTGTTGGTACCAAAAAAAGAGCAACAGATTTAGTAGCATCAGCTGCAATAAGGGCTCGTTGTCATTATGTTAATAAAAAGTGGTTCAGTGGTATGTTAACGAATTGGTCGATTACGAAAACTAGACTTTCTCAATTTAGAGACTTAAGAGCAGAAGAAAAAATGGGAAAATTCCACCATCTCCCAAAAAGAGATGTGGCAATCTTGAAGAGAAAATTATCTACTTTGCAAAGGTATCTCGGCGGGATCAAATATATGACGAGATTGCCAGACATTGTGATCGTCCTTGATCAGCAAAAAGAGTATATAGCTCTTCGGGAATGTGCCATTTTGGGGATTCCTACTATTTCTTTAGTCGATACAAATTGTGACCCGGATCTCGCGAATATATCGATTCCAGCCAACGATGACACTATGACTTCAATTCGATTGATTCTTAACAAATTAGTATTTTCAATTTGTGAGGGCCGTTCTCTCTATATAAGAAATCGTTGATTAAGAATATATAGTGAATTCTTGGGCAACTGCGTAAATTTATGGAATCACTTACTTTACTATATCTTTTTTTTTGCATAGAATTTTTTTTGCATAGAAAAAAGAAGGGGAATATTGATATATATTAGAGGGTATTGATATATATTATGATCTGATGTGCTTTCTTGGTATCCTAAATATAAGATTAATACTTCAAGTTGCTGAGTTGAGAAAGAGATGGTTGAATCAAAAGAATTCCTTTTTTGAAGTTCAATTTTTATCAGAGGACAATATGAATATTATACCTTGTTCCATTAAAACACTCAAGGGGTTATACGATATATCGGGTGTAGAAGTAGGCCAACACTTCTATTGGCAAATAGGAGGTTTCCAAATTCATGCCCAAGTACTCATCACTTCTTGGGTCGTAATTACTATCTTGCTAGGTTCAGTTGTCATAGCTGTTCGGAATCCACAAACCATCCCGACCGACGGTCAGAATTTTTTTGAATATGTCCTTGAGTTTATTCGAGACTTGAGCAAAACTCAGATTGGAGAAGAATATGGTCCCTGGGTTCCCTTTATTGGAACTATGTTCCTTTTTATTTTTGTTTCGAATTGGTCGGGTGCTCTTTTACCTTGGAAAATTATAGAGTTACCCCATGGGGAATTAGCAGCGCCCACGAATGATATAAATACTACTGTTGCTTTAGCTTTACTCACGTCAGCGGCATATTTTTATGCTGGTCTTAGCAAAAAAGGATTGAGCTATTTCGAGAAATATATTAAACCAACTCCAATCCTTTTACCAATTAACATCCTAGAAGATTTCACAAAACCATTATCGCTTAGCTTTCGACTTTTCGGGAATATATTGGCGGATGAATTAGTCGTTGTTGTTCTTGTTTCTTTAGTCCCCTTAGTAATCCCTATACCGGTCATGTTTCTTGGATTATTTACAAGCGGTATTCAAGCTCTTATTTTTGCAACATTAGCCGCAGCCTATATAGGTGAATCCATGGAGGGTCATCATTGAATTGACTCTTTTTGGAAATAGTATTTTTTTTTTTTGCAGCTTAGCTCAATTCATGCATGGTTCCAGATAATCTGCTTGGTTGCAAAAAAATAGTTAGAAATGCGTATGAATATATAGCCTAGAGTTGTAGGAGAGAGAATAGAATAGACTATATTATGGAATTTTCAAAGTATATATGCATTAAGGAGGGTGGAGTCAGGCTAGATCTATACTATAATATCCTTAATGTCTATAAGTGGAGTCCTCTTTTATGCAGGTTTCCACTTTAAGCAATGATTTTAGAATCCGATTCAATAGAAAATGAGAAAATATGCAAACAAAATAGAAGAAACAAATGTATATATATAGGATATTATATTATATATTCCTAGGTTAGATTCATTATCTAATCCGATATATGGATATGGAATTCCCTTCTATGTAGTTCGGACAATTCACATTATCATTTCAATTTGATTTCAATTTGTACTTTTTAGTTACTTTACTTCTCCCCAATAGAGCTTAGAAGTAAGAATTTATTGGTTGATTGTATCCTTAACCATTTCTTTTTTTTGACACGAGGAACTACTCACCATGAATCCACTAATTGCTGCTGCTTCTGTTATTGCTGCTGGATTGGCCGTAGGGCTTGCTTCTATTGGACCTGGAGTTGGTCAAGGTACTGCTGCAGGACAAGCTGTAGAAGGTATTGCGAGACAGCCAGAAGCAGAAGGTAAAATACGAGGTACTTTATTGCTTAGTCTAGCTTTTATGGAAGCTTTAACAATTTATGGACTAGTTGTGGCACTAGCGCTTTTATTTGCGAACCCTTTTGTTTAATCTTAAAAAAAAAATTCTTTCGATTTCGATTAGATACTTTTTTCTTTTTTTAGTAAATTGGTATTTGCTTCCACAATTCCAATTATATCAATACTTTATTTAATTTACTCCTATTTATTACTCCTGGAATTATCTATTTATCGGGACAGATAATACCCCATTCTAGGAAGGGCTGAGTTGAGTATTATTAATTTAGAAGATATGCTCACCTTCTTATTTCCCGTCCTTAGTTTAGGAAAGTGGAAAGTTTTTTCCTTTTATTTTAGGAATTTTGGGAACAGAACATTTCAACAAAGGAAGTCTTTCACCGGTCAAACAAGACGTAAGACTTAATCTAAAAGAAATTACTAGATTGAATCTATTTGCATTAAAAAAACCGATCAAAAAAGGGCGAGCGAAGTAAGTGATCGAAAAACTTTGTTCTTTGTTCGTCCTATCTATAAGAGGAGAGCATATGAAAAATGTAACCCATTCTTTCGTTTTTTTAGCTCACTGGCCATCCGCTGGCAGTTTCGGGCTTAATACCGATATTTTAGCAACAAATCTAATAAATCTAACTGTAGTGGTTGGTGTTTTGATTTTTTTTGGAAAGGGAGTGTGTGCGAGTTGTCTATTTCAAGAATAGATTGGATCTATCCGGCTGCACTTTATAATATTTTTTAGTATTTTTCGGATAAATAAGAAAAGGGTGCACGATCTCGACGAATTACTTCTGAATAAATTCAGAAATCATATGGAAGAACCATAGCATTTCGCGACTCATTGGTAAATCAACTTTGATTCTCTATAAACCAAGAATGTGAGACCATTAACACGGTTAAAGCTAAACTGCTTGAAGTCCAGGCAAAAAGAGGTACTCTTTCTACAACTATATTAGTATTAGTACCAATTTAAACGGGAAATAGCTAATGTAAAATTTATCTGATATAGAACACTCATATCGATAAAATGGTTTGAACTATTTACTAGAAAAAAAAGGGGGCACCCTGCCCTTTTTTAACCAATGCCGAATCGACGACCTATGTATAAAAAAGAGAAATTTTTTGGATTTGAAGAAAAAAAAAATAAAAAAGAATTCTATTAATTTTCATTTTCCATTTATTTAGTTAGTTTTTCTTAATGAAATTGAAATTATTAACTAGAGGGCAAATAAAAATAAAGAAACAACTTTGCTGACCATGATATATTTTTATCTAGGCGGAAGAGTCCTCTTAATATTTATCTAGTCTTATATAGGTTTCGGTATATTGAAATATAAACATAAAAAAGAAGATAGAGGATAGGCTCATTACTTAAAAAAAAGATATGGAAATAGCTATAGAAAAAAAAAAAGGAGCGTGAGAGCCAAATGAATCGAAAGATTCATGTTTGGTTCGGGAAGAGATCATAAAAGTTGTAAACTTACAAAATAATCTACTTTCATTAAAAGATTTATTAGATAATCGAAAACAGAGGATCTTGAGTACTATTCGAAATTCAGAAGAATTGCGTAGAGGGACCATTGAGCAACTCGAAAAAGCTCGGATTCGATTACAGAAAGTCGAACTAGAAGCGGATGAGTATCGAATGAATGGATACTCTGAGATAGAACGAGAAAAAGCAAATTTGATTAATGCTACTTCTATTAGTTTGGAACAATTGGAAAAGTCTAAAAACGAAACCCTTTATTTTGAAAAACAAAGGGCAATGAATCAGGTCCGACAGCGGGTTTTCCAACAGGCCGTACAAGGAGCTCTAGGAACTCTGAATAGTTGTTTGAATACCGAGTTACATTTCCGTACGATTCGTGCTAATATTGGCATTCTCGGGTCCCTGGAATGGAAGAAATAATTAAATTAATTAGGCCTTGAACTTCTACTTTCGTTTAGAATTTAGGCATTATTTTTCCCCTTGCTTCCGAAAAAAGAGTCAAGAAACACTAATGGCAACCCTTCGAGTCGACGAAATTCATAAAATTCTCCGCGAACGTATTGAACAATATAATAGGAAAGTAGGGATTGAGAATATAGGTCGCGTAGTTCAAGTGGGGGATGGGATTGCTCGTATTATAGGTCTTGGTGAAATAATGTCAGGTGAATTAGTCGAATTTGCAGAAGGTACTAGGGGTATTGCTCTGAATTTGGAATCCAAAAATGTTGGGATTGTATTAATGGGCGATGGGTTGATGATACAAGAGGGAAGTTTTGTAAAAGCAACAGGAAGAATTGCTCAGATACCCGTGAGTGAGGCTTACTTGGGTCGTGTTGTAAATGCTCTGGCTAAACCTATTGATGGGAAAGGCGAAATTATAGCTTCCGAATCTCGCTTAATTGAATCTCCTGCTCCAAGTATAATTTCCAGGCGTTCCGTATACGAACCTCTTCAAACAGGGCTTATTGCTATCGATTCGATGATCCCTATAGGGCGCGGTCAGCGAGAGTTAATTATTGGGGACAGACAGACTGGCAAAACAGCAGTAGCCACAGATACAATTCTCAATCAAAAAGGGCAAGGTGTAATATGTGTTTATGTAGCTATCGGTCAAAGAGCATCCTCCGTAGCTCAAGTAGTAACTACTTTCCATGAGGAGGGGGCCATGGAATACACTATTGTAGTAGCTGAAATGGCGGATTCACCTGCTACATTACAATACCTCGCTCCTTATACGGGAGCAGCCCTGGCTGAGTATTTTATGTACCGCGAACGGCATACTTTAATAATTTATGATGATCTCTCCAAACAGGCACAAGCTTATCGCCAAATGTCCCTTCTATTAAGAAGACCTCCCGGACGTGAGGCTTATCCAGGGGATGTTTTTTATTTGCATTCACGCCTTTTAGAAAGAGCCGCTAAATTAAATTCTCTTTTAGGCGAAGGAAGTATGACCGCTTTACCAATAGTTGAGACTCAATCTGGAGACGTTTCCGCCTATATTCCTACTAATGTAATCTCCATTACAGATGGACAAATATTCTTATCTGCGGATCTATTCAATGCCGGAATTCGACCCGCTATTAATGTGGGTATTTCTGTTTCCAGAGTAGGATCCGCGGCTCAAATTAAAGCCATGAAACAAGTAGCTGGCAAATCAAAATTGGAACTAGCGCAATTCGCAGAGTTACAAGCCTTTGCACAATTCGCCTCTGCTCTCGATAAAACAAGTCAGAATCAATTGGCAAGGGGTCGACGATTAAGGGAATTGCTTAAACAATCCCAGGCAAATCCTCTCCCAGTGGAAGAGCAGATAGCTACTATTTATACCGGAACAAGAGGATATCTTGATTCGTTAGAAATTGAACAGGTAAATAAATTTCTGGATGAGTTACGTAAACATCTAAAAGATACTAAACCTCAATTCCAAGAAATTATATCTTCTAGCAAGACATTCACCGAGCAAGCGGAAATCCTTTTGAAGGAAGCTATTCAGGAACAGCTGGAACGGTTTTCTCTTCAGTAACAAATAAATTTTGCATGTCTACTCTTGTTAGTAGAATAGGAATCGTTGAGAAAGCTTTTTCATTTGAATCATGCAAAAAAGTTTTCTTTGTTTTTAGTTTAGTATAGTTATTTAAAGAATAGATAGAAATAAGATTGCGTCCAATAGGATTTGAACCTATACCAAAGGTTTAGAAGACCTCTGTCCTATCCATTAGACAATGGACGCTTTTCTTTCATATTTTATTCTTTCTTTTATTTTTTTGCTTCTTCCGAGAAAAAACTGTTAGACCAAAACTCTTTTAGGAAATCAAAAAATCCAGATACAAATGCATGATGTATATATTATATCATGCATATATCATAAAGAAGGAGTATGGAGGCGGTAGTGGGAATCGAACCCGCAACCCCAAGGTTATGAGCCTTATGAGCTACCAAACTGCTCTATACTCTTAAACTAAAGAGGGGTAACTAGTGGATAAAAGAGGGTTGGATACGCCCCTCTACCAATATCTATACAAATAGAATAGTCCATTTATACAGAATGGTAAAGAGGGCTCCTCTATGATTATCAATTCCAGAAATCCATACAAATACGAAAGGGTATTTTATCCTTACCAACTGGATCTTGTTGCACCCGGTAACAAACATTCATAAACCATTTCTCGAAGTACGTGTCCGGATAGCCCAAAATGTCGATAGTTAGCTCTAGGTCTTCCGGTCAAAAAACAACGTCGATGAAGGCGTGTAGGTGCACTATTACGCGGTAGGGATTGCAATTTTTCTCGCATTTTCGTTTTTTCACTCAAACTCAAGGGAGAAACTTTGCTTCTTATCTTTTTTTTTAAAGATTGACGAATCAAATGATATTTCTGTTCTAATTTCTGCCGCTTCTTCTCCCTCTGAATCAACTTTTTTTTGCCATAATGTGTCGTTGCTATTATTACCAAGTATACGGTTCTAATCCTAGATGGAAAAATAAATAGAAAAAGAAATCTAAAAAGGCAGATCCTCCCTCTCTATCAAGAGTAATGAACTAGGTGCTGATACAGTACAAAAAAACAAACTAAATTAACCAAACTTGCCTGATGTTGAGGCAATCAAGAAAGCTGCATAAGTGAATATATAACCCACGGAAAAGTGAGCTAATCCAACCAATCTTGCTTGCACAATGGAAAGAGCCACGGGCTTATCTCTCCAGCGAATTAAATTAGCTAAAGGTGTGCGTTCATGAGCCCATGCTAAAGTCTCAATTAATTCCTGCCAATACCCCCGCCAGGAAATTAAGAACATAAATCCAGTAGCCCAAACAAGATGTCCAAATAAGAACATCCACGCCCATACCGATAAACTATTCATCCCAAAAGGATTATATCCATTGATAAGTTGTGAAGAGTTTAACCATAGGTAATCTCTTAACCATCCCATCAAATAAGTGGAGGATTCATTAAATTGTGAAACGTTGCCCTGCCATAATGTGATATGTTTCCAATGCCAATAAAAAGTAACCCACCCAATGGTATTTAACATCCAGAAAACTGCCAAATAAAATGCGTCCCAAGCAGAAATATCACAAGTACCGCCGCGCCCTGGGCCGTCACAAGGAAAACTATATCCAAAATCCTTTTTATCTGGCATTAATTTGGAACCGCGTGCATCTAAAGCGCCCTTTACTAAAATCAATGTAGTTGTATGCAAACCTAGAGCAATAGCATGATGAACCAAGAAATCCCCAGGTCCTATTGTTAAGAAAAGCGAATTACTATTCTCATTAACAGCATTCAACCATCCGGGCAACCATAGGCTTCGACCCGCATTGAAAGCGGGGCCATTCGTTGAAGATAAGAGTATATCGAACCCATATGTCGTCTTGCCATGAGCAGATTGTATCCATTGGGCAAATATAGGTTCGATCAAGATTTGCTTTTCTGGAGTACCAAAAGCAAGCATGACGTCGTTATGAACATAAAGGCCCAAGGTATGGAATCCTAGAAAGAGGCTAGCCCAACTTAAATGAGATATGATAGCTTCTTTATGGTCTAACATTCTTGCCAATACATTATCCTCATTCTGTTCCGGATTGTAATCCCTAATGAAAAAAATAGCTCCATGAGCAAAAGCCCCTGTCATGATGAACCCTGCAATATATTGGTGATGAGTATATAAAGCAGCTTGAGTAGTAAAGTCTTGTGCTATGAATGCATAAGGAGGTAAAGAGTACATATGTTGAGCTACTAAGGAAGTAATAACCCCTAAAGAAGCTAGAGCAAGACCTAACTGAAAATGAATCGAATTGTTGATTGTGTCATAAAGGCCCTTATGCCCACGCCCTAATCGACCCCCCGGAGGAGTATGCGCTTCTAAAAGATCTTTAATACTGTGCCCAATTCCGAAGTTAGTTCGATACATGTGACCGGCAATGAGAAAAATAAATGCAATAGCTAAATGATGGTGAGCCATATCGGTCAGCCACAAACTTTGTGTTTGTGGATGGAATCCCCCAAGAAGAGTTAGAATGGCAGTTCCCGCTCCTTGAGCGGTACCAAATAAATGATTACTCGAATCAGGGTTTTGGGCATAAAGATTCCATTGACCCGTCAAAAGGGGTCCCAACCCCTGGGGATAGGGTAATACATCTAAGAAATTATTCCATCGAACGTACTCCCCCCTGGATGCGGGAATAGCAACATGAACTAAATGTCCTGTCCAAGCCAAAGAACTTACCCCGAAAAGTCCTGACAAATGATGATTGAGACGAGATTCCGCGTTTTTGAACCACGAAAGGCTTGGTTTCCATTTGGGTTGTAGATGTAACCAACCCGCTATTAAGGACAGCGTAGAAAGAAATAATAGAAAAAGAGCTCCAGTATAAAGATCCTCATTGGTGCGTAATCCTATTGTATACCACCACTGATAAACTCCAGAATAAGCAATATTCACTGGACCAGCAGCACCTCCTCGAGTAAAGGCTTCCACAGCGGGTTGACCAAAATGAGGATCCCAAATCGCATGAGCAATAGGTCTTACGTGTAAAGGATCCTGTATCCATGATTCAAAATTTCCTTGCCAAGCTACATGAAACAGATTTCCGGACGTCCATAGAAAGATTATTGCTAATTGCCCAAAGTGAGAAGCAAAAATGTTCTGATAAAGACGTTCTTCAGTAATATCATCATGACTTTCGAAATCATGTGCGGTAGCAATACCAAACCAAATACGACGAGTAGTGGGGTCCTGAGCTAAGCCTTGGCTAAACCTGGGAAATCTTAATTCCATAATGCCTTTCAAATCCTCCTAGCCACTATCCTACTGCAATAATTCTCGCTAAGAAGAATGCCCATGTCGTGGCAATTCCACCCAGAAGGTAATGGGTTACTCCTACAGCGCGTCCTTGTATAATGCTCAAGGCTCTAGGCTGAGTAGCAGGAGCAACTTTTAATTTGTTATGAGCCCAAACGATAGATTCAATGAGTTCTTGCCAATAACCACGGCCGCTGAATAAAAACATTAAACTGAAGGCCCAGACAAAATGAGCACCTAAGAAAAAAAGACCATATGCAGATAATGAAGAACCATAAGACTGAATGACTTGCGATGCCTGTGCCCACAAGAAATCTCGAAGCCACCCATTAATCGTAATGGAACTCTGTGCAAAGTTTCCCCCTGTAATATGAGTTACCACCCCTTGATCACTTATAGTACCCCAAACATCCGACTGCATTTTCCAACTGAAATGGAAAATGACTACCGAAATTGCATTGTACATCCAGAATAAACCTAAGAAAACATGATCCCAGGCGGATACTTGACATGTTCCCCCTCGGCCAGGCCCATCGCAAGGAAAGCGAAAACCTAGATTTGCTTTATCGGGTATCAAACGGGAACTCCGAGCAAATAAAACACCTTTCAAAAGTATTAATACAGTCACATGTATGGTAAATGCATGAATGTGATGGACTAAAAAATCTGCGGTTCCTAATGGAATAGGTAACAAAGCCACTTTGCCACCTACTGCTACTAACTCGCCGCCTCCCCACGTTAAGCTAGTACTTGTTGTTGCACCAGGAGCTGTTACGCCAGGCGCAGTAGCATGGATATTTTGTACCCATTGAGCAAAGATAGGTTGTAATTGTATGGCAGTATCCGAAAACATATCTTGTGGACGGCCTAAAGCACTCATGGTATCATTATGAATGTACAAGCCAAAACTGTGAAAACCTAGAAATATACATACCCAGTTAAGGTGGGATATGATTGCATCGCGGTGTCTAAGGACGCGATCTAATAGATCGTTGTATCGAGTAGTTGGATCATAGTCTCTTACCATAAAAATTGCTGCATGTGCAGCAGCACCGACTATTAGAAATCCGCCAATCCACATGTGGTGTGTGAACAAGGAAAGTTGTGTACCATAGTCAGTAGCTAGGTATGGATAGGGAGGCATAGAATACATATGATGAGCTACAACAATGGTTGTAGAGCCTAGCATAGCTAGGTTAAGAGATAATTGAGCATGCCATGACGTTGTTAAGATTTCATAAAGACCCTTATGGCCTTGTCCTGTAAATGGGCCCTTGTGAGCCTCCAAAATATCTTTAAGTCCATGGCCAATACCCCAATTGGTCCTATACATATGACCTGCGATTAGGAAAAGAATAGCAATAGCTAAATGATGGTGCGCAATATCGGTCAGCCAGAGACCACCGGTTACTGGATCTAGTCCTCCGCGAAAAGTCAGAAATTCTGCGTATTTGGACCAATTTAAAGTGAAAAAAGGGGTTGCTCCTTCGGCAAAACTAGGATAAAGTTGAGCCAAAAGGTCCCGATTCAAGATAAATTCATGAG